>NC_064813.1:52801244-52910840 GCF_023721935.1 Panthera uncia
AAAAAAAAAAAAAAAAAGGTGCAATCAAGGACAAAATCTTGGGCTAGATTCATTCCTTTGAAGATTCTTGTACTTGTCTCTGATCTTCTTCAAATGAAAACTATGTGAATAGTTTGCACTGGAAAATGGATATCAGAATGTAGACTTCGCTATGCTTTCAGATTCACTCCAAAGGTACATTCAGATTTCAAGCTCTAAATTCTAAATTAATCAAAATTTCCTGTGTACTAAATCCTCTTCTTTTCTTTTTGTGTTATTACTCAGCTGTGCCTTTATTAAAAAGTATATTAGAATTCAGTGGTCTCTTTAAGCTAATTCAAACCAAAATAAACAAGATTTCATCCCAAAGAGCATAATTTTTTTCTTTAAAAATACAGATTCATTCATATAATCACATTCTCCCCCCTTCTTCTGACTAGTATTCATCACAAGAAAAAAAGAGTTGCCCTCTACTGCAGTCACAAAGTTTACACAAGCAGACAACAATTTTCAAATCAAAACAAGAGAAGAAATAAACCTCTTTTCTTCTGAAATAAAGAATTAAAGAGTCTGGAAGTTTTATCAGTGGTGGGGGTGGAGGTATATTTTTAGGATCAACCTAAAACTAACAACTAAAAATCCAGAGTAGCAGAGCACCTGGGTGGCTCAGTTGGCTGAGTGTCCGACTTCAGTTCATATCATGATCTTGCAGTTCATGGGTTTGAGCCCCCTGTCGGGCTGTGTGCTGACAGCTCAGAGCCTGGAGCCTGCTTCGGATTCTGTGGTCTCCCTCTCTCCCTGCCCCTCCCCTGTTTGCGTGCGCACACGCTCTCTCTCTTTCAAAAATAAACATTACAAACATCATTTAAAAAATCCTGAGTAGCAAAATGAGAACCAACAGATAAAAATCAGGGAAGTGAGACAGAAAACTGGTATGATAGAAGAACTGAGCCCTCAAACTTCATACGTAGGGGGTTTCTAAAAATGAATTAAAAAAACAGATCTTTTTAAGACATATTTCTGATTGTCTCCTTTTTAAAAAACCTTTACTATTAAAAACCTTTACTATTATCTAATCATAACTTTGGAAATATTCTTAATTTCCCATTTTTATTTTATTTTATCAATGTTATAGAAAATTTTGCCCATGGACTAAAATCCCTTATGAAGAATTCAGTCTAAAATTATTTGATGCTTTAAAAGCTTAAAAAATATGCAAGGCAGGGTAATGAGTAGTAAAGAGCACAGGATCATGGCTCACACTGTCTGAGATCCAGTTGTTTTGGGGCCATTATTTTTCTAAGCCTCAAATTCCACATATATAAATATGATAGTATAATAATAGTAGTATCTACTTCTTTGGGATAATGGAAGAATTAATAGAACAATTAGTGTAAATCACTTAGAACAATGTGGCACATTGTAACAGTTGATATAGTCATTATGACAGACTAATGAATTTTTCATCTACTGTTAGTGGTAGAGGCATTGTGTGCAACTCAAGAGGCTGAAAACAACTATTTACATTGTTCACATATGTAATTATTTATGCACAGCCTAAGGAGGTAAAAGATTAGAACTTCAAATTCAGAAAGTATGTGAAACCCTTCAAAAATGTTTACACATTCACCTCACGCGCTCATCAGAAAAGAAAAGAAAAGAAAAGAAAAGAAAAGAAAAGAAAAGAAAAGAATTGCAGGATGGATGCAGAGAAATTGAAACCATGTGCACTGTCAGTGGGAGAGTAAAATGGTGCAGCCATTATGGGAAACCAGTCAGTATGAAGGTTTGTCACAAAATTAAAAGTAGAATTACCAGATGATCCAGAAATCCCACTTCTGGGTATCTATCTAAGAAATTGAAAACAAGATCTGAATGAGATATTTCTACACCCGGGTTCACTGCAGCATTATTCACAACACCCAAGAGGCGGAAACAACCTATTGTCTTTTGATGGGGGAATGGAAAAAGCAAGAGTTGTATAGACATATAATGGAATATTATACAGCCTTTAAAAAGAAGCAAATACTGTCATATATTACAGCATGGATAACCCGAGGACATTCTGCTAACTGAAACAAGCCAATCACAGAAAGACAAATACTGCATGATTAGAATATAGGAGGTAAAAGTAGCCAAACTCACAGAAAGCACAAAAGTGGTTTCCAGGGGCTGGAAAGAGACGGGAATGGCGAGGGGAATGGGCAGTTGTTTAATTGGTGTAGAGTTTCAGTTTTACAGCATAAAAACATTTAAAGATTTGTTGCACAAAAATGTGCAGTTAACTAATACACTGCACACCTAAAAATGACTAAGATGGCAATTTTTATGTTCTGTGATTTTTATGTCACATGCATTTTTTATGTGTATGTTGTGCTGTGTGATTTTTACCACAATAAAAATAAAATAAATATTAAGAAATAAATAAATGCTTAAACATCATTCAGATGTAAACACTTTTAAAATTGTGTAAGTGAGTTGCAAGGACTAGGCCATTATTGAATCCCATTATCAACAACTTCAAGAGAAAGTGGATTAATGCAGTGGGTACTCTTTACCACATCTAAGATACTATCTGAGTTTATCAAGTAATAGATCAGAAAAAGGAAACACTGCTCTGGGCTTGTTAACAGTAAAGGAGAAAAGTTCTTTCTGACCCATGCCATGAAACCCTACCCCGCCATTCCTTACATCCCACCTTATAGCTTCAAAGACTTGAATTTTAACAAGTTACTGATGTCTCCCTTCCTCAGGACCCAGCAAATCATACTGCGACATATACTCTTACAACTAATTACCAAAATGACCCACATTCACATCAATAGGAACCTGAGACCATAGACCTTTCCTTGCTCATTCTTTGTTTACCTTCCTACCTTTAGGGTGAACATTGTAATCTACTGGGGTTAGCAGTAACTAACTTTGAGTTTACGGGAGGAAGGGTCTTATCACATAATTACTTTAACATAGGCATTAAAGCGTGCATCCTGAAAAAATAAAGCACAAGGTATCATTCCTACTATAGCTACTGAGGCAATTCTAACAAGGCAATTTATCAGTTGGTTCTCTGAATAAAACAGCCTGATTTGTCAGGGCTTGGTTCTGGGTCAAGGGAGAACAAGAATGGGAGAATGAAAGCTATTAGCATAGAAAGCGAAACACTGATAGCTTTGCTGGGCAGTTTATCTAGTAATCAAAAAACAGCCTCCGGCCCTTCATCAAAAAAGGGTCACCAGATAATTCTAGGGTGGTGGTGGGTCCTTCCAGAAGAAAGTCCACTGGTCTGTAGGCAAAGGATCTGCCACACCCCACTTCCTAAGAAGTCCATCACAAATATAAAATTCGACCACACTAAAAGACAGGAGAGCAAATGGCATTTTTACAGAATTAATTGGAACTGATCTTGGAGTGCCTCAGTCTTGAGCGTGTAAACTACACAAAGTCCTCCTCAGTCATTACCTGCCCAGAGGAGTGTTGGTGTGGAGTGCCGGGAGGCGTTTTAGATTTGACAAGTGGTAGGCTGGGGCAGGCTAAGAAAAGAAAAATACTCACCAACAGAGTGCCTAGAAGAAACGGCAATGCACACGCTCCCTTTCCACAGGAGAGGGACTGACTCAGGAACAGGTTTGGGCGGCCCAGGTGGGTTGCCATGTTGAGATGTTGCCACGCTGGAACCAGAGACAGCACCAGGTCTCATGCCGCAACCAGTACCCTTCCCACCATGCTGCTACCTCTGAGGACCCCAGCTCAGGTGAACCATGGGAAACTGACTGTATTATCTGAGGGCAGACAGTTTCAGTCAAGAAAAATAAGTTTACGAAAATAAATACAGGAGAGCATGGCCTCTTACGTATGCATGTACATGTAGAGATAATCCAGAATTACCTCCTTATTTTTTATGATTCTATCATGCAGGCCACGTCAAGGAGAATCAATGGAGAATATATTAATATTACAGATACATCAGCACTTTAAAGTATGAAGACAGAGCTAAGTTTTTTTGTTTGTTTTTAAGTAGGCATTCAAGTCCAGCGCAGCGCCCGGTGCAGGACCTGAACTCATAACCCTGAGATCAAGACCTGAAGTGAGATGATGGGTCAGACGCTAAACTGACTAAGCCACCCAGACGTCCCAGAAGATACAGCTAAGTTTAAAAAATCTAAAGTCTAAAAATCTAGATTTAAAAAAATCTAAGTCTAAAACGCTTGTCCTTCTATTAATTACAATTATTGCACTTTTAAAAATTAGTGATACTATTATCACAAATGTCCTTTTCAATTTTTTATAGTTAATTACAAAAGATTAATGTTTATTTATTTTTTTAATATGGAATTTATTGTCAAATTGGTTTCCATCAAATATCCTTTTTTAAATAAGTAAAAATAAACATAATGTAACTTACCCGAGGAACATAAAACGCATACTATATCACTTCCCAACCACTGCGAAACAGCATAGACAGTAGAAAAGAGTGTCACTCATTTTGCAAATATATTGCTACGAAAGTGAATTTTGTTTGGCTAATGTGACTAAAATATCTCACTAATTTGACAGTAAACTATAGTTGGACATTTTACCATGTCATAAAAAGTTTCACTAAAAATTCGTTTCCTCCTGCCATTGGCATATACCCCTTACACCGGACAGGTTCTTATCCAGTGTCACTCAGCTGGTAAACTTCCCCTGTGAATCAATAGCTAAAATGATACGTCAATGTTAAATGACTTTCAAACTACAGTAACATAACGAAGTGTTTAAAAAACATGTAAATGACACCAGAGACGGTCATGTCACAAATTTGAGTTCCTAATATCTGAAGGACAAAAATATAGTAAGGATAGTTAAATGTTCTTCTATTTTCTTCTCTTTGATCAAAGATCAACCATGCAATTTAATCTCTGAAAATAATCAGTCTTATACAACTCAAGATCCAACTTTTTGTCAACTGCTCTGTTACTATGTTTTAATTTACATTGATTCCACTTTCCAATTCGCTAGCTAACACGCACGAATATGACACAGTGAACAGTGACAAGAGATTAGAAAAATGTGATCCTTGAAAAAATAAAAACATTCGGAAAACTGAGATAGTACACTTAAAAGATCATCATGATACAGAACTTGCTTTCAGTTTAAAACAATAGGTATGGAAAGTTGCCTAAAGAAGTCCTCTGGGTTGAAAATCCTAGGAGTCAATGTTGCCTACAAGAAGATAAATTGGGGTGTTTTGGTCTGGCAGTTACCCAGCAGTCAAATCGAGCCCCAGGCATATTTTTGTATGGCCCCAAGCTCAGAGTGGTTTTTATATTCTTAAACAGCTTAAAAAATAAAACAAAGCCAAGCAGAGTATGTGACAGAGAAGGCATGTGACCCACAGGTCCTAAAATATTTACTCTCTGGCTCTACAACAACTTGAGAAGTGATGACAATTTAGGTGCGTTCCTAAAAGTCAGAACAAACCACAGGAAAGAAATCACTACTCTTTTATCCCTAGAAGTGGGTTCATTAAGTCAAAAGTAAGAGAGATGAATCTGTAAATTATGCTTTTTCCTAAAAGATCCATTCACATAATATATATTCTCTACCAACACAGAAAGTCTGTAATATAAATTTTACTATTAAAATAAACACTGAAAGTTACAATTAAAATAGCCAGAGTATAATGATATCTCTCATTTATAATTTGGCAACATAAATGCATTTCCAAGAATCAGACAAAATTGGAATCAAATGCAAGAAAAAGTGGAAAAGTCACTTAAACTTTAACAAAAGCAAACTCTGAGCTAAAGCAAATGAATTGTACACAATATTTCTTCTGTAATATTAGTATCAATATTTAATTTAATACTACATCCAAACTGATAACCCCTGAGATTCTTCAAGTCAATTTAAACATTTCCATATTATTTTGAGTTTTAATCTTAGAACATATTAGAGTTTTAAAGAGGTCATTTATAAACTGGGGTAAGTATTTTTCTTAAATACTATTTAAGTTAAATAGAGAGTATTTTATATTTTCTTTTGCAAGGTTCAGATGATGCTCAGACACTCAATTTGTAAGTCTCTTCTTCCTCCAGTGTTGCAAATATTCTCTTCTAAGACTAAAATAGCACAAATGGCAAAGAAAACGTGACACCCAGGAAAGATCCTCTAGGACTACGCTGCCTGCTTTGGGAAAGAGTCAGCAGTTCAGTATGGAAGAGAAGTAGGCACATCAGATCCACAGGCTATGCCCGCAGCGTTAGCAGATGGCTAGCAGGCAAACGCCTCATCTTTAATGCCCCATGTTTAAGGGGATATTTAGGCTCTTACCATGTCACCTTTAGAACCAGACCAAAAAAAAAAAAAAAAAAAAAAAAAAACCTTCACCTGAAGGCCCTGGGCTTTAGAAGACTTCACAGTGCAGGGGGCCCTTCAACAGGCTAAAAGGAGAAGACCAGCTGGAGCCGACCCCCTTGTAGCCCATGATCCCCAGTAGCTGGGACTCTCAAATTCTGCGGCTAAATTGCCACAATCCCCTTCCAGGACCTGCATGGGCCACTCCCGTGGGTCCATCCTCTGGAAGGTGACCTGGACTGGACTGTTGGTGTGCACATTATGACACCCATGCAGTCTAGGGGTAACTGTTTGGAAGGGGTCAATGTGCCTTGGACATGTGAGCAAGGGTGTCCACGCTATGCACAGGACATAATAGGGGGTAAAGGGGAAGAGAGAAATGGCGTGGGTGTAGGCTAAGGACGGACCCTCTTTCTACTACCTCTTTCTGACACAAAATTCCTATGAGTCTAAGAATTCAAAATGCAAAGCTGGCCTCCCAGGCCATTATGAAGGTATGTTTGTCCAATAGAAGAAGAGAACATACGTCACTTAGCAGTTTGTTATCTCGATTTCTAAGGTTCTAAACATTTACACATATGTTACGTGGCTGACCGCCATAGTTCTGTCTCGGGTCCAACAAATGTCCAGAGGGAACTCAGTTCTTATCACGGTCACTCCTACATCTCATGCTGCAAGGACGTCCTGCTTCTTCATTCCTGAATCCCACATGTAAAGCTTAACTGGGAATCTGATATTTCACACAAGTCCCAGGACTCAGGCTCCTATTCTGATTTACCCAGTTTCCCATCCATTGACACAGGGGGAAGAAAAGGTAATTTATTGCCATAAAACTATACAAAACTCATCGAATTTCCAGTCAGCCCACTCAAATCCTCCTGGTGAAAAAGGGCACCATTGTCAAGAATGGCTTCAGGGAGAGAGGGTTTATTATCATAGCATAAGGTAGATAGCTATGATCTGAGGAAGCCTACACATCCCAGTTCAGCATCAAGGACACACTTGTGCTGGAATATCTGAACCACCCAGTATTTGAGTATCCCAGTACACTGCCAGTATCAATCAAAATTCATAATTTATTGAGCACTTACTATGGGCCAGGTAATTGACAGACATTCTCTCCTTTAACCCTTCCTACCTGGGAAACAGAGGCACAGTGATGTTAAGGTCTCTCAGCTCTAAATGGCTGACACCTAGGCCTGGTTTTATATGAACCCAAGACCTATGCTATAATGAATATCTTAAAAAACAAAACAAAACAAAACAAACCCAAAACCTGATTTTTTAAGTATACAATTTCCTCTTCATGAAGGTGTGGGGAAAACAAAAGGTCTTATCTCTAGCCCAGAAATGAGCAGCTGAAAGGGCCTTATTGGCCATATAACTATATACAAATACACACACACACATACACACATATATGTATATATATATGTACATATATCCTTGTAGAGAAACAAAGAGAAAGTTAGAACTTTGTATGTTAAATGATGAACTATGTATTGATATTGATATTTTGGGGGCATAGGAAGATATTTTTCTTCTCTTGCTTCCCTCACTAGACTCCAAGGAACACTCTTAACAGGAAGGTACACGCACCAAAAAATCTCCCACTCATTTATGAATCGGGACTAACACTGGAATTGAAAAGAAATCAGAATAATGATATCACACACACCATTAAAAAGCCCAGAAAATGGCAATGAGATCACAACTACCATTTTAACCCCATCAGGTGATAGGACTGTCAAAATCTTCTAAAAAGGTTTTTTGGTCAGCAGAAAACAAAAACAAAAACAAAAACACCTTGACTTTTCCCTAAGCGCTTACCTAGTTCAATGGTTGTTCAATGATAACTTGGAAGTAGTCAATAAATAAAACATGACTTTCTGGTTGGCTTTCCCTGAAATCTATGATTAATTGCCTTTCACAATTGGAATACCACATTCATCTTTGAAGAGAACAATTCGCATTACTTTTCTTTTTTTTTTCATTAAAATTTTTTTAATGTTTATTTTTGAGAGACAGTGAGTCAGAGTGTGAGTGGGGGAGGGGCAGAGAGAGAGAGAGAGAGAGAGAGAGAGAGAGGGAGACACACTAAAGAAGGCTCCAGGCTCTGAGTTGTCAGCACTGAGCCCAACAAGGGGCTCGAACTCATGAGCAGTGAGATCATGACCTGAGCTGAAGTCAGACACTTAACCGAGTGAGCCACCCAAGACGCCCCTCATTACTTTTCTTAAGGTGTGCTCCAGATATATGTGCTTTTGGCTTTAAATTTAAGAAGTAGTTTCCCCAACCTTCATAATTGATATTTATCAATATTGTATAACCAATCTTAAAAATAGATTATTACAACAAGAAATAAAGACTCTAAAGAGGTAATATTCCCCACAAATATGCTTTTGGGTGCACCTGTCACGTAGTCAAGTAACAAGAGCACCAGCAGGCGCTAGTGAGGAGGAAGCCACACTTACATAATGCCCTGATCTTACGGGTTGTGAACAGTAGAAAGACTTGCTCTTAAAGGGAGTTGCATAATCTCTTCTCATTCCCTGAAGAGCTGTAGGGGAGGGAAGGGACAGACTCCTTTCTTCAAGGAGAGCTTGGCTGCAATGCTGCCTCAAGGCATGAGAATAGATTCCCGGCCCCTTCAGCATCAGAACAAGAATCTGTGATGAGAACAACAGATTTGGGCCCCTTTCAATGTCTTTGGAGTTCAGCTGCTATCACTATTTGGCCACAGAAAGGAGGGGCTGTTCCAGTCTTCCTTACAATTACCACCCTAATTATTACATTATACTTTCAAAATTTAATCCCTTTATTTGCCTCACTGCCTTTTTGGGGCTAAGTTAGCCCCACGGTGTGATGCCTGCTGATGTAGCTAGCAGGGTAGCCTAAGTGCCGCCCAGCTGCCAGCTACAAACACAGCCAGGTGGGCAAGTCCAGAGTGCTAATCTGGACAGTGACATCTCTGTCTCCTGCTCAAAATCCTTGAAAGTTGCTCTCTCCAATATGGAGTAAAACTGAGCACTATACATCAATGCCAAGAATCACCCTGTGCTTTGCTCTGTTAAGCTTTTGGTAGCATTTCAGCGTCCTAAGGAATAATCAGGCATAGAATTCCAATTGCTCTATTCCAGTTAATTGCACAGTAAATAACTAATGCAGAGCTACTAACATCTAAGCTATAGGATTTAAAGAAAAAAAAAACTGTCAGGAAACCATTTCATAGTTGTTTTATCTTTTGAAAACATACTAAGAACCAAGGAGTTGAACCACCACCTGCCCCCTCCCCGCCCCCAGCCCATCCTAAAAATTTGTTACTCCCTCAAGGCAGAAGATGCTTGTAGAGGAATTCACCTCAAGGCACAAGTGTTTGAGAACTGAGGTTTAATAAAATGTTGGTAAGATGAAACTCCAGACAGCATGCTAGTGTCTGGCTCACAGTAGGTTCTCAGTAAATATTTGTTGAGTAAACGGGGGTGGTTTTCATGGTGAGAGCCTCTTGCTTATAGAAGCATACACAGCATTTGTTAATTTATCCCAAAATATTTGCTTATCTTTGTGTAGTTAATTCCAGAGCTGTATAAACTGGATAAACAAAATCAAGTCACTACCAGTTTGAATTTTTAGATACTCCGTAATGTAAGTATTCTAATACCTTTGGACAATGGCTACTAAGAACCCAAAGATTTGAAATGAGTTTTCATTCTCAAGTTTTACAATGTTAGTAAATAAACTGAAGATATTTTTCAGATGCACAAGAGTGGAAGCAAAACATTGTTTTTACTTACTTTACCTATGATTTCACATTTCATTTTATCCTTAAACATCCCATGAGGTAGGTATCAATGCCTTCGATTATAGATGAGAAAAAAGAAAACAAAGATCCAGTGGATAAAGGGTTTTTGTAAGAAAATGCTAATAAGATATGGCAATGATGAACCCTAAAATATGAAGATACAGCCATGAAAATATTTAGGTTACTCAGGGCGCCTCGGTGGCTCAGTTGGTTACGCTTCCAACTTCAGCCCAGGTCATGATCTCACAGATCGTGAGTTTGAGCCCCAAGTTGGGTTCTATGCTGACTGCTCAGCACCTGGAGCCTGCTTCAGATTCTGTGTCTCCCTCTTTCTCTGTCCCTCCTCCACTTGCTCTCTGTCTCTCTCTCTCTCTCAAAAATAAATAAACGTTAAAAAAAAAAATTAAAGTCTGATATAAAACAAAAAAAAAAAAAAATTAGGTAATTCATATTTACTCCAAACTA
Organism: Panthera uncia; assembly: GCF_023721935.1. Taxonomy (NCBI): domain Eukaryota; kingdom Metazoa; phylum Chordata; class Mammalia; order Carnivora; family Felidae; genus Panthera; species Panthera uncia. The sequence continues at coordinate 52,811,827 of NC_064813.1, forward strand.
ACCTGACTTGTGTTCTTCAGTTAAAACTATGAAAGGTTATGAAAAAGTTAGGCTTAAATATCCACTCTATTATCTAAGAGTTAATGATGTCTCGAAAAACTGTGATCCTAAGTAAACAGCCACAAATCAAGGAAGCTATGGAATAGACACAGAAGTAAGGGAAATTGTAAAACCCAATCCACTAAGGACCTTTACTGAAATCTTCAGTGCAACTAATGGACAAGACTTGCCTCCCAGCTGCTCTAGAAAGAAAAGAAAAGAAGAAAAAAAAAAAAAAAAAGGTGGGAGATTACTGTATGTACAAATAAAGGGTTTCCTGATCACCTTTTGTTAAAAATTTAGAAGGATGAGAATTCAACAAACATAATCTCATCTGCACTTTAAAAATCAGTACATCACAAAGCTATTAAACTGATTTCAGTTACGTCCAAGAATGGGCCATTAGCAGACGATGGTCAGTCATTGGTGGTAATCAGCAGCCACATGGTAGACATCAAACTCGGCTGAGTATCAGAATCCCCTGGAAGATTGCTGGGCTCACCCCCACAGATTCCGATTGGGGTAATCTGTGATGAAGCTTTCAAATAGATTCCCAGGCAACAGTGATACCAATGGTCCACTAGAGATACGCTGAGAAACCATTTATTTATAGAACACAGCACAGGAGAGGGCAGCGATTTCTAAACTTGGCTTTACTTAAACATTAAGTGCGAAGCTTTCAGAAATCCCTCCTTTGCCCTTGCCACACCCAAAGCCAGTTAATTCAGAATTTGGGGGGACGAGCCCTGGCATCAGTATGTTTTCAGTCTCCAGATGATTCCAGTGAGCTGGCAAAGGTGAGAACCACTGATAAGTGGGAAGACATACATGTATCCAAAAAATGGCTGTCTTTTAAGAAGAAAACATTTTGGGGTGCCTGGGTGGCTCAATCAATTAAGCATCTGGACTCGATTTTGTCCCAGGTCACCATCCTGCGATTTCTGAGATTGAGCCCTGCATTGGGCTCTATGCTGACAGGGCAGAGCCTGTTTAGGATTCTCTCTCTCCCTCCTCTCTCCCCCCGCTCCCCTCCCTCAAAATAAATAAATAAACATTAAAAAAAAAAGAAAACATTTTGTAAGCCACTGAGAATAGAATCACTGATGAGCTGAGAATCCTCAACACTTACTCTTTCTTTCCCCTATTTTCTTCATAAGTATATCACAAAGGACCTAAAAAAGTAAAAATTATAACTTCCTGTGAGAATATATATCTATGGCTTTTAACATGAGTGGAGCTCTGTATTTGTGGATTACTAGTTCAAATGAGCACATACAAATTTCCGCCATATTTTCCTACAATTATGTTGTTATTTATAAATCTGAAAGTCTATGAAGGTTCAGATGTGTCTTATATATGTGGGAGGTATATTTCATAATTAGGTATAATTTGGAAGACTTTCCATTACAAACTAATTAAAAAGGTGAGGAAAGTATATCCCACCATAGGGAAAGAAGGAAGGTTGGAGACAATTAAATTGTGTAGACTGGTGGTTCTCAAAGCATGGATCCTGGACCAGTATAATCAGCATCACCTGGTAATTTGTCAGAAATATAAATTCTTGGACTTCTACTCCAGATGTAACAAGTCAGAAACTCTGAGGGTAGGGTGACCTGTATTTTAACAAGATCTCAAGGTGATATTGGTACGCACTCAAGTTACCACTGCTCTAAAGTATCTATTATTTTCATGCCTCTGTAAGAAGAACCAAAGAGGTAAAAACACTATGGATCCAGTGTGTATTTGTTTAGTTGCAACACAGACCTCTATTGCTCTGATAATAGCTGTGTTTTTTAACACGTAGCTTAATATCATTCCATCATTAGGGCTTAACAGTGAAAGCAGAATTCTTAGGGGGCATATCTGGGGGAGTTTATTCTATAATCCCTCCACAAGCTATTGTAATCTATTTCTATTTTGTACTCAAGACAGAATTGAGACTGGAAAACTTGATTATCAAGGATAAGAACTAAGAAAAACCAGCCAACCAACCGCCAACCATCAACCTGAGGCTGGGCGAGAGTGGGGTGTTCCCAGGTGCAACACTAACCTTGAATCGTCCTCTTGAAGAATGCCTTGCAGGCTTCACATGATGCCACCCCGTAGTGGTACCCAGAAGCAATGTCACCACACACTAAACACAGTCTCTTGGGCATCGAGTTGAGCATGTATTCACACTTGGTCTGGGGATCTTCAACAATGGTGCTGGAGCAGTCGTCATACAGTTTTCTGACCGGCCCACTACCTCCTAGGATAGGAGCAGAAGGGTAGAGAGGTGGCGAGTCAAGTCCGTTCTGATGGCCATTCATGGTTGAACTGTAGCTCCCGCTGGCGTCTGAGGAGCCACCTGGGCTGTGGTGGTTGACGCTGTCCGTCAGGGAGGCCGGGCTGGAGGGTTCCGTCTTGATGAAGGACGAACAGCTGGAATCAATGTGTCGATCTTTGTTTGACATTCTGCAGAGAAGCCTGAGATGTAAGGAGATACAAACGGAGAGGGAGAAAGAGAGAGAGAGAGAGAGAGAGAGAGAAAAGGAGAGAGTGTTAAACATAGAAACCAAAACAGGTAGAAACAAAGAGAAGGTGAAAAAAATAGAGAGAAAGTGAAAGGGAAGGATGAAAGGAGGGGAAAAAAAAATAGAAGAATTCATATGTTAAAGACATTGCTCTTTGAGAGCGCTGCCTAAGAGCTGGGACTACACATCATTCATTCCCTAGTCAATATCTCTTGTTCTACAAGAAGGTAATCAGCATAAGGGCATGACAGGGTTACATCAAAGTGCCCAGACAGGCCATAAACAAAACCTCTAACGGGTCCAATTCCTTTTATTTTACCTTTCTCCTGGAAAACCACTGTCAATACTCTAGATTCTAAATTTGCCGCGGAAGAGGAGTGATTTAAAAGTCTATATCATTTCCAAAATTGGATTTATCCTCACTCTATTTTTCCCTCCCATGTTCCCATGCTGCAATCATTTTATTATGAGCAGAATCAAACTTTTATTTTCAAGACCAAACAGATGATTCCTCAGCTCTGTAATTACAGTTTGTCAACATGCTTCCATAAGCATAACTGTGTCTCTTATTGATCTAAGACACATAGGGAATATATCCTCAATCACTTCGCTTCTTTATTTAAATCGCTCTATTTCATAGCCATTTAGCAATACAGAAAGACATCAAGTATAAAATTCTAGCCAAGATGTACGGATAATTTCCTAGAGCCCACAAAACTTAGTGAAACGATCACCAACACGGATTAATAAACATGTGCGTGTGTCTGTGTGATTTGCCATTGCTTAAGAGGTGAGTGAAGAAAAGCCATTTGAGCCTTCAGTACACCTGGGAGTCCATAAATCTGATACTTTGTATTATATTCAGCAAACTAGGAATGTATCAAATTTTGTCCTGAAAATTGAGATTTGGGATGCTCTCTTTCCCCCCCTTCTTTTGGCCTTTTAACATCATACCTCCTAAAAGGAAATATGATGAGGCATCCAATCTGACAAATTATCTCTCTTATCTAGAAGAAACATATTTCCCCTCTTTCTTTGTTGGACCCATAAATGATTAAATTTCTGAAGAGGTAATTAGATGAGAAGATATAATTGGTCCTATTTTCTTTCCGATTAGCCATAGTGCAAAACCCCTTTTAGCAAAGTCTCTAAGAACATTTTGAGAGCCTGCCATAGAAAGAAGAGGTGACAGTTGAGAAGGGGACTTAGCTAATTGCTTCCCAGTGGAAAGTTGATTTATAGGAATCCCACAGGGTAATGGTCATTCACTAGAATTTGGGGGAGTAGTCACAATATAACCAACGGGATGCAATTATCTCCTCTACTATAAATCTAATGATATTTCATCACTGCCCAAATTTCATGTCCTCCTCCGCCCCCTTCCCCCACTGTTCTGTTAATTCAAACTAAAAAAAAAAAAAAATATATATATATATATATATATATATATATATATATATATATATATAAATAAAATCTCCTATCGGGGAATGCTCACTTCACTGCTCCAAGAAGGCAGTCTCCAAAGCAGAGCATTAAGAGCAAATATTTGCCTCTTAAACAAGTACGTTGCACACTGGAAATTTTGTTCTGCCTTCTAAAGTAAAACGGTATCAGGAGGTGAAGAAAGCAAACAGGAAGAAGAAATCCACAAAAATATCTTCGCACTTTCGCCCACCCACCCGTGTTGTCCTTTCCTCAAGAGCTAGTGAAAGAAAAAATATCCCCCTCACCAGCCTGAACTACGGCGTCCTCTTCCTTCTGCATCTGCTGCCTTGTACCCGTCACTGTTAATGAGCGCTGTAATTAATAGATCGCTCTCCTTGTCTCCCTGCTTGCACTCTGGGCTAAGCACTTTTCCTCGAGTCAACGTTTGAAAGAAAGCGGGTCGGCACTGACTTACAGCAGCCCTGCGAATTCCTTTTAATTTAGAGCACTTACCCCAGCACTTCACTTATTACCTTATAATTACTGGACGACTCGCACATACATTATGATCTTGGACTAGAGTTAGAAGTTATTAGGGTACTAAAACATGGTTGCTCCCCTTTCCTCTCTCTGGCACTGAATTTCTCACAGCTATGACAATTAACTCTTTCACCATCTGCCCTTAAGGCACCATTCTTTTCCTCCCCCCCCCCCCGCCCCCCGTTTTTTTTGCAGAGGAGAGCAGCTTGATCACAAAACATCCCTAGTCTTCTCCAGGCCCTCTTTTCTGTGTCTCTTTTTTCTTGTACCATCTATGGTCAATTTCACCCCAATTTTCTTTCCCTCTGGCTCTTTCTCATGGACTTCTAAAATCCGCAGAACTCTTGATTAAGAAACAAGGCCAGGGGCTCCTGGGTGGCTCAGTCAGTTAAGTGTCTGACTTCAGCTCAGGTCGTGATCGCACACTTTGTGAGTTTGAGAACTACACTGGGCTCGCTGATGTCAGTGCACAGCCCATTCAGATCCTCTGTCTTCCTCTCTCTCTGCCCCTCCCCCACTTGCACTCACTCTCTTTCTCAAAAATAAATAAACAAATTAAGAAGAAAAGACAGAAAGGCAGAAAGAAAGAACAAAAGAACGAAAGAACGAAAGAACAAAAGAACGAAAGAAAGAAAGAAAGAAAGGCCAAGAATTGCTTTCCCGTTTATGGAACAGTTATTTTCTAAGTCACCAAATGTTTATGTGTCAAATGCATGTTGTTAAAGCCCTGAAAAACAGGGAGTCTCCAGCCAGCTGTCTGGTCCAAAATCTCAACCCATAACTTTGCAATTACCTGCATGGAAGCAAGGAGATTAGGAAGTTAAGTTGTCAGGGAAGTCTCTGGGCAGTGGCAATATCTCTTCCCACATAAGGTCTGGCTACTGCAGCAGTGAATGAAACTGATCAAACTGGATTGGTGCCTTAGGTTGTACCTGTTTCTTTTCACACAATGAGCTCCTGCCTTAATTAGTATCTTTTGCCCAGTGGAAGTTATAATAGTCAGAGTTGCCATTTATCAAGTGCTTATTATGTGGCAGGCACTGGCCTGAGCACCTTACTAATATCACCTCATTTAAGCCTCAGGACAACCTTATGAGGGAGATATCCCTCTTCAGGCAACAGAGCCTCAGACATCACACAATCTCCTGAAAGTCATACAGCTAGGAAATGGGAATTCCAGGATTGGAACTCAGGTCTGATGCCAAAGTCCAGTGCAGAAATGTCTTGAAGTTGGGGAGCCTGAGTGGCTCAGTCGGAGCATCCAGACTCCTGATTTTGGCTTAGGACATGATCCCAGCATCGCGGGATCCCTGCATCAGGCTCTGTGCTCAGCATGGAGCCTGCTTGCGATTCTCTCTCTCCCTCTCTCTCTCTAAAAAAGAAAAAAGAAAAATAATTGAAGACAAAGAAGTGTCTTGAAGCCAACAGACTTCTTGAAGGTGTTCACAGATTTTTTTTTTAAAGCCAAGCAAGCAGGGGTGAGGAAGTGGTGCCCATGGAGACCCACTATACCCACAGCTCACCTATGAGCAGAGACGGCCGAGATGGCCACCCCACCGGCTAGAGGTCTGCTGTAATCGAGTCGCCCTCTCCAGTGTTGGGAGTGACACCTCAGCAGAACCTCCGAAAGAACACAGTTGTCTCCTAATTACTACTTAGCTCATTACATCGAACACTTCCTAGACACCATTACATTATACCCTAAAACTACAGTGGGTCTTAATTCTCTTCCTCTCTGTCTCTGAAATTCTACAGCTCTATTATTCAAGCCTGAAATATTCACAACTATCTATAAATTCAATTGTCAGCTGGTGGGTTTTATTCTAGACTTCACTTCAATCTAAAATTAGAGGCACTAAAATTCACATTAACTCTAAGAGGAATGTAGTGAATAAGACTTTATTTCAAAAGAACACCTTTTTGTCAGAAAGAGCCATTTTCAAGATGATGGCTTTATCTGTAGCCAAAGAGAATAAGCCCAATTCCACATTGCGCTGTTAATGCAGGAATTTTAGGTCACATTGGATTAATAAAAATCTAAATTTAGTTAAGAATTATGAATAGAAATAACATGGGTAGAAAATCGTGGGAAATGTTTATTTTAAAGCCTCAGTACAGTTGCTTTTACTTTATTATTTTAAGAGGAACAATGAGAAGCACAAGGGAGACAAGAGACTTCCCAGAAGACTTCTGAGGGAACGCCCTGAGAATAAACCGGAAGAAGAAATAGCTATGTCAAGACTAACATTGTCTTTTTTGTGTAAGAAACTGCGTTTGAGGGATTTAACAGCCTTCCTGAGGTCTGGGTAAGTCCAGTCCTTTATTATACACGTTTAATATGGTTTGAAATATAGTCTCAATAATTCTTTCTTTTTAAGTTTATTTATGTATTTATTTTGAGAGAGAGAGACAGAGAGCAAGCAGGGGAGGGGCAGAGAGAAGGGGAGAAAGAATCCCAAGCAGGCTCTGCCTTGTTAGTGCAGAGTCCGACATGGGGCTCGATCCCACAAACCCCGAGATCATGACCTGAGCTGAAATCAAGAATCGGATGCTTAACAGACTGAGCCACCCAGGCGCCCCTAGTGTCAATAATTCTGATGATCACGCTTCCAAAAGGACCCTGGTGCCTCGCCTTGCCCAAGAGTCGGGAAGGGTAAAATTTACCTTTGGTGCTAGATATTAACGATAAGGCAAATGCAACTTCTTCTTCGCTGGACTATTTCAAAGTGTAATTTTTGAAAGTTAATTAACTGTGTTAGATGTGTGCATGTATAGAGAGAAAGAAAGAATAAGAATCAATTAAAGTGGTTGCTGTAGGGGGAAACAAGAAGATAATCTGTAAGTTAATATTCAATTTATATTATAATTATCGGGCTTAATTGTTTTCAGAGATCCTACCTAGATACAGGTAAATGTGTGACCTTGAATGAATTGCCATGAGTTAGAATTTCCACATGCTTACATAGATGCCCAACCATGGCGGTCCGCATTCCACAGAAGCTTAGCCAATACTTTTGTTTAAATGCTGGTATATCAATAATGTCCTATAGTCATATAGAACATACACATCTCATCAACAGATAAGTTCTTAAACAGCTATATTTCATCCTTTACATATTATACAAACTCAAAATTATTTGCTGCTTTATTTCCCTACTTAAAAAAAAAATGGTGCATGAAATTCTCATAAAGAACATATTATGTGCAAGTTTGGTCTGGATTTCCTGGCTGTTATACTAAGACAAGGTTTTTTTTTTTTTTGAAACGTTTATTATATCCATACCAAGGACGGACACCTTCATAAGCTGAAAAAATGCCGGCTAAAGACATCACTATTTTATTTTCTTCCTTGTCATCCTTAAGAGCCCCAGAGGGTACCCATCTGCATTATAAACTCCACTTTATCAATTTATATCCAAACATCTTAGGAAAGCACACTGAAGCCAGCAGGCCCACAAGTTCACACATGCAGAGAAATACGAAGACAGTGCCCTTAGCTTTCTTACTGAGTCACAGAATTTCAGGGTTTGAAAGGAAGGTTTTCAAATCCTGACACCTAAACACTTCTTATTCAAAATAGGCATGAATCTATGAGGACTGGCCAGTTTCCTACCTTCTGAAAACATCAGATTAAATATTTAAGTATTTTTATTTAAATTTAAAGAACAAAATATTAAAAAATATATATATCAGCCTATAGGCTTTTTTGTTTCGTTTTAATGTACATAGAAGGAAACTTCCAAGACTTATGCCAAGCGTCCAAGTCGTAAGCCCTAGGCTTCAGAATCCATGACCCCAGCAGCTCCCTTAGCAGCCTGAGTTACAGCTTCAAGCATGCTACTTGACAATGAGCTTCTTTTTTTTTTTTCTTTTCCTGCTTCAACTAATTGCACTCTCGTAAAGTGGCAAAATGTGAATCACTTAGTAACAAAATGGGTACCAGCTGCTATTGTCAGAGAATGGTGATGCTGAAGAAAGGGAAAGCAACCGAATGAAGTGTCATGTCAGAAATCAACGGTGCAACGTGTGATTTGAGAAAACATGACTACTTTACAGAGACAGGGTGTCATTATGGCATCACAGTAATACGATGCTTTGACAACTACTGGGTCTAACATATCATCATTGCATTAAGGTACACTGGCTTAGTTGGGAAAGGAAAAGAAAGGATTTTTTCTTTTAATAAGAAATATCTTAAGGCCTGCCTGGTTAACCTAACGAAAAGAGATCATTAATTGTAAAGGAAGAATTGTAAATCCTGACCCACAATGCTCAGAAAGATTAAAACACACATGCACATATATGCACACACACTTCTGTATAATTTTAGACCTTCTTTAATAAACCTCGAGGCCCATCTCATGGAACAGATTTCTGCGTAACAGGGTCACATCATCTAGTAATGGTGATTCTTTGAATAAATAACTTGTGCATCTAGTCTAAGAGAACTTACTCCATCAAGAACAAGAGTAAGCAAACAGCTTTCTGTGGAGCTCCTATCAGCTTGAATTGCTGATAGGAGATGTGGCTAAGCAGTGTGGGGACATGAAGCCAGCTCCCTAAAATATGATCAGGGCCCCCTTTAAAGCCAAAAGCTCCCCTAATTCTGTAAGAGGCTATATACTACACCAAAAAAAAACAAAACAAAACAAAACAAAACTGTCAGCATTTCAGACAATAAATGAGAGACTTTTAATTCATTTCTACATACTCATTGAAAAGAAAACATACCATTAAATAAAATCTTGGAAAGAAGAAAAGAACCCTGTGAAAACAACTGCATCCCTAATGACAAAACCAAGACCTAGAAGGATCTCGCAGAAATGCCACCTGCTTTTGGGGTGCTAGAGCTCAATGATCCCCTCTTTTTCAATTTTGATCTGACACCACGTTGGTTTGACCATCCTGGTTTAGGCCTTGAAATCCCATGTCCTGGAAACCCCTCAGTCCCTGGTTAACCAGGATGGTTGGCTATGCAATCTGACAGGACTACAGAACCTCATACCTCCACCTGCGTTATACCGAAAACAAAGGAAGGGAAATGGAGAATATTCATTTTCAGCAATGAAGGCCGAGAAAGTTGGTTAGAGAAACGCACCAATAAGCGTAAGCGTGTGCAGCCTGACAAGACTGGGGTGCTGTAAGCGTGTGTGTTAGAAAGTAACCATACACCGCATCCCACGTCAGTGGGCCCCATGCAAGGTGGAGGCCACTGCTGATCACCTTGTTAAGTTATCTGGACTATTTTAGATGTAGGAAATTGCAGTAGCTTCAATTTGTATTGCCAGGTGATTTCTGGTGCTTCCTGGTTGATAAACTTTATTAATGGGAAAAGAAATGGCCCTGTGATATCACAATGTGTTGCACATTATGATTGTTGACAGTTTCTGTATTTAAGGATTCGATCTGATGCAGAGGCGCTTAGTAGTGTAATTTATCCTTAGCTTGTTTTCTTGGACCTATTTCAATCTAGGGGTGAACATCCCTTGTTTATAGCTCTGAATACAGTAAGTGAGCTATAGGCAAATCAATAAAACGGTTAAATGCATAATAATGTTGGGTAATTGCATACATGATGTTTTGCATAATTAACTGTCTGAGCTTTTCTTTAATATAATGGGCACTCACGTAATATAGAGTAGCTATAAGTCTATAAAATATACACAGTTTATATGAACCATGATTCTGCTTAAAACTCTGGCTAATCATCTACATCGGCTTTGAAGGGAGAGCTCTCCTCCACTGCCAAGTCCAAATCAATTCTTATGACATTACTTTATAACTAACATGATATTTAACTGATGATGGCTATTAGCTATTATACAGATTGCATTCAAGAAGTGTAACAGTAGGGGGAAAATACCATTTAGTTTAAACAAACTTCTGCCGTGTAATCAATATTATTGAGGCAAATTAAGTGTTTTAACAAGTGTGTATATTTACCCTAACGCAGCTTAATTAACTATATCCTCACAACTGCCCAACTCCATGACACCTATGGATGTTAAAAGAGAATCTCAAGAAATGCCTAGTCAGAAATTCAAATGCACGACAAGCACAACAGAAGCACAATCAAGGACAATTGTGACCCCTACAAATATTTCTTACCTTATGCAAGTTACACTCCTAGGACCAAAAGCCCTAAGGACCGGAATGGCTTTAGAATAGTATCCCCTTCTGTCAACCCACTTGGGTAGCAAATGGGTCACTAATCCCAGGGTAGAGGGAAAGAGCTCTGGGCAGGAGGTGGGAGACCACTGATAGAAAGGAAGGTTAGTATGGGGTAAAAACTACATGAGATAAATCATCAAAATGAAGCTTACGATATATGCTGAATGTAACATTTATTCGGTCTTGGAGATTTACTACGCCATGAGGAGACCTCCTTCGCAGTAAGCTTTCCAGAGAAAAGAAATAGTCTCCTACTTCTACAAATCTCTGGTCTTTCAAACAGAAATATGGATCAATAAAGTTTGCTTGTGTTCAGACAATTCCGTTTTCAAGCAGTCAAGGAGCACACTGAAGAGGAAAAGCAGACACAACAGGAGGGGACTGACAGCTAAATGGAGGCCTTCTCACGGCATCTCACTAGAGGAGAAATAAACAGACATTCAACTCATAGAAAGTCTATGCACTGATCTTTACAAATTACAATCGAATATAGACGCTTTACACACACAGACTCCAGTGATGGAGTTCACAAATCAAATCCAGGTCAATGAGAGCTCAGGCTGACTGAATTTTCCTTTCCTGTTCTCTTTGCTACACTGAAATAGCAAAATAGGAATGTTACCAGGCGTTGAGGCAAAAAATACTGAGATCGTGGTCTTGATGTCACCCTTTACTCATTAAGAAAATGTTTTGCAAAAGCAATTACAATGACCAACAAACCTGCTGCCTCCACAGAGATAGGCCAGTTCACTTGCAGCGGAACTTGAAAACATACCCGAAAACTGGGTGAGTCGCAGTGGTGAGAAAATTTAAATGCTGAAAAGGAATCATTGTCGAAATAAAGGTTGCTGTGAGCGCCTATGAACATCTCTACGCTAGTGGGAGATTCATAGCACAACCAGAGATAATAAACCACATCATTCCCTCTTGGACAAGTGGTTAAACTATATTTATACTTTTAACTTAATAGCTTAGTCTGCAGTAGTTAACATCTGGATGCAAATGCAGCTGGTCCTGGGTGATCTATGACAGCAGCAGAGGTTATGATTATATTCAGTTGGTATCAGGTGTTGTTCAGCTGAAGCAGGAGAGTAGGGGGAGGCAGGGAGGAGGAGAAATCGCTAATTATTAATCCTAAATCTTCCTCTGCCCTCCTTTTTTAAACATTTCAATGAGCTAGCTGCTTGAAGAGAAAGTGAAGCTGAAACACAAGGACACCATTCGCAGGTAAAGGAAAATAACATACATACACACATATATTTAATTCAAGCCATGGAAACGACGAAGATTTTGCTCTGTGGCAGAATGGGTTTTGTAAAAAGGGATTATGCGGCAGTGAGAGGCATCCAGTGAAGCCAAGGAAAGCCATCCACAGGCCCCAAGCCCAGATAGGAAGGACTTGCTTGGTGTTTGTCATTCAAAGATCCAAAAACAAACATGCAGAGAAACATTCCTAAATCTTCTTTGCAATTCTGAAAAACGGATTAAAAAAAAATTTTTTTTAACATTTATTCATTTTTGAGAGACAGAGACAGAGTGCGTGGTGGGGTGCAGAGAGAGAGGGAGACACAGAATCCAAAGCAGGCTCCAGGCTGTCAGCACAGAGCCCAGTGAGGAGCTCGAACTCACAAACCGTGAGATCATGACCTGATCTCAAGTCAGAGGCTTAACCGACTGGGCCACCCAGGGGTCCCTAAAAGTTGTCTTAAAAAGTACTACACCAGGGTTCCCACAGCTTGCATGTCTTCTTTCCTCTTTCTCAGGGACTCGAGGATGTAGGAAACGTGGGTTCCAGCTCCAGGTCTGGCACCGTGTGACCTGAGACAAGTCACTGCTCCACTCTGACCTTCAGTGTCTTCGCTCGCTAAACAAGAGGGTTCACCTACAGGTTTTCTAAAGTAACTTCCGCCATTTTGTAAAAATCATATTTTACTCAAATAAAAACCACACTGGCCTGTGAGTCAGATTAGACCCGAGAGGATGGGCTGCTGAACTATAATGCACACTCCCTATACTTCCTTTTCTTCGGCTGCTGCTGCGCACGCATACCGCTCAGGGCCACGGCATTATACGGGCGCGCATGCGCGTGTGTGTTGCAGAAGGAATAATTACAGAAACAACTTGCTACGTAGCAGTGAAACTACGGCAACGACATTCAACTGAGGAATCATTCCCAGTGGGCTACAAAAGGACAAATAGAGCAGTGATAATTTTGGGGGAGCTGGGGAGCAGGACTCTTGGTTTTTCCTAGAATTGGTTCTCTTTTTGCTCATTACATTTTTGGTGGGAGGCGTTGGCGGAAAGGGGCAATTCCCGGCAATCAGTGTTTAAGTGAATGTTTGTCCCAGTGTGTGACACCACGCTGTCAGCAAGCAGCAGGGCGCCGCTGAGTTGTTACTACATTTGATTTGACTGCCAGTAGGAAGCTTCATTTCTACCAACTGTTAGTTGCTAGCGCAAAGAATCTTCTCTTCATTTCTGGAGTGATTTTTTTTCCCCTCTCTTCCATTTCCTTTTCCTTGCTATGTGGTCAGGCCAAATGCCACGTGGGTTTCTAAGACAAAACCTGAGTACTTGTCTCCTGAGCCTGAGACGGGAGGACGTGGAGATAAAGGGTCCATGCAATTTGTTCAATATTTCTAGTCTCTCATTTAGAGTCTGCATTTTAATTCTGATTTCCTAGCTCATCACAAGGTCAACCCAGAGACAGCAATACTCCTTCCGCCACACTGTGGTCACATCTTTTTACTTGGTGGGGTTTATTTTAGCCAATGGAGCAGCCTTTATTAACGGAAGGAAGGGAAGGAAGGAAGGAAGGAAGGAAGGAAGGAAGGGTGTTGTCATTCACCTTCTCATGAAATATTGTTGAAATCATTGCTATTTTTGGTGACTGCTCTGACGATTTCTACAATTTTTCTTATTTGGTTAATTTTACTACAGCACATGGAAGCCTCTCCCCTTAAAAATAATAAAATAATGATTTAGGTAATTATGATTCTCAAATAGTGCCTCTGACAACAACTTCTGACAATGAAAAGCATCTTTAGAAACAACAAAAGCATATGCAGGAGTAACAAGGGTAGGGAAAAAAAAAAAAAAAGAAGAAAAATCCCTCAGAGATATTAAGAAAATTCAGGCTGAATGGAAAAGTAATTAACACTAAAGAGCTAAAACTGTAATTAAGAAAATTTTCATTAAGGGGAAGCAGGTGAGTCTGCTTTTCTAAATATGACAAGGTGCTGTGTAAAAATAAAATAGAAGCAGGTTTCGGTGAGTGGAGCAGGAAAGCCATGTCTTTAACCAGATCAAATTCTCGAAATTGGCTGTCAAGACAGGATTGTTGTGATTTATACCCGTCTATCAAGTGCACGAACGGGAGAGACAGAGAGAACAGAGGCAAGCTGCTGTCGCTTCCATTCGCAAAGAACTTTTAATTTCCACAGCACCATCTGTTACCAAATCTAATTCACATTCCCCCTTAATCTGGTTTAGTTCCATAATACTAATTCTTCCCCAACCCCTATGAACACAACCACTAAAGAAAAAAAAAAAAAAAGGAAAAAAAAAAGGCTTTGGCTCTTGGTGAGTGAGAAATTGAATATTATAGAGTTAAGGTGTTAAGGCTCCGGTGACTTAAGCGAAGCATGCTCTTCTCCATTAAAATGTATTCCTGGTAAAGGGATTTGTTTTCAGCCAATGCAGAGATATGAAATTGTTCATATTTGGGGTAAAAAAAAAATGCTGATATAAAAGTAGGCTGGGGACATGAAAGCAGAGGTTGTCATAAAATACAATTGTTGTCAAGTTTAGTCACTTTCAGAACTGGCTATAAAATCACTTTGTCATGGTTTTCACATAGAGAAAGCCTGAAATTGTATTTTTGTTAAGGAAACTCGAGAGAGTGATGTATATATATATATTCAGAAAGAGTAGAGCAGGGCAGGGGAAACACCTAGGAGAAATGGAAATGGAAAAAAATCATATATAATTTAAAATAAAGAGATGTCTATTGGTAAATGCGCAGTCACCTCCCTCGATCTAAGATTCTATTAGCACATACTTTTGATTCACCATCATTTTCACTCTCAGCCAATATAATAACTGGCATTCACAATAATGAGGTTGTGAAGCTATAAAATTATAAAGTGCTTTCTGCATCAGAGAAAGATTAAACTATGCTCAGTAAAGATTTAGTGTTAAATGTATTTTATTGCTTTCTAAGTCTGTGAAAATTTGTTATCTCTAAAGGCAATAGTACGTAAAGATCCACAGGCAAACAAGACAAAACGAGAAAAGATACTGTTTGAACACCGGGGTGCGAAGTTTTGATTACACGTTTAATCGACTGGCTCACTACCTAACTCCAATGAACATTAGAAGAATCATCCTTTGGTTCTCTAAGCCAGTAGTGTAGAACACTAGCTGGGTTCCATGATAACAATTCCTCAGTTTCAGTAAATAACTGGAGACAGTGTGATGAAAATAATTATTTTCATAAGAGTCGTGATTATCACCCATAAATACATTTTGTAGAGAAGACTTCAAAATGTAAAGTCCACCACTAACCTGATATTAGCTTAACACTTAATTTAAAAAACCTGGGGGCACTGAGTGACTTAGTTAAGTGTCTGATTCTTGGTTTCGGCTCAGGTCATGATCTCATGGTTTGTGAGTTCAAGCCCCACACTGGGCTCTGAGCCGGCAGTGTGGAGCCTGCTTGGGATTCTCTCTCTCTCCCTCTTCTCTCTGCCTCTTCCCCGCTTGCTCTCTCGCTCTCTCTCAAATAAACAAACTTAAAAAAAAATCCTAGGTCTATTATTTAAAGATAAATACTTTCAGGAATCAATCTCTCATTTTACTGATGGAATCATCTAATTAACTAGGTATACAGGTATTTTCAACTATTAGCTACAACCGAAGCCAAATTTTTAAGTGATATGTGAGATTATAAAAGGATAAACTGTTCACAGCATTGTAATAAACAAAAAAATCTTGAGACTACGATAAATATGCTTATACACTCATGAACATCTATATACATCACCTATAAAAACATCAATGGGTGTCATAAACAAATATAAATGATTGAAGATTATCAAGATGATAAAATATAAGACAACACTGTTAATGTTCTCAATATTCATTAAGGAATATGCTAATTCTGATATCCCTGTTATATATAGCAATTTGTATTGTATGAGTTTAGAGCTATAAATTAAAGCTATACAGTTATACATTATTACAGCTACAAATTAAAGAAACATTTTTATTTTCTTCACACTCGTAAGAATGGCTAAAATTCCTAAGCGACACCACCTAATACTTGGGAGGATTTAGAGCAACTGCAACTCACGTAACATCGTTGGGAGGGGATAAAATGGTGCAACCTTTTTGGAAAAAAAAATCTGGAAGTTTCTTATAAAGTTAAAGAGATACCATATCACAACAATTCACTCCTAGATATTTACTAAGAATGAAAACACATGTCCACAAAAAAGAACTGTCCACGAATGTGTAATCACAGCTTTATTCATTATGGCCCTAAGCTGAAAACAAATCAAATGTCTGTCATCGATGAATACATAAACTGTGATATTATAGAAGCAACCAAATCCTGGTCAACAGTAAAAAAAGAAATGAACTGTGGTAAATGCAACATGGCTAAACATCAAAGACATCCTGGTGAGCAAAACCGAGGTAGATACAAAAGAGTACATACTCTCAGATTCTGCTCACGTGAAGTTCTAGAACAGGCAGAACTGATCTGTAGGGATGGAAACCACCAGGGCTCTCTGGGGCAATGGGTGGGGAATAACTAATGGGAGGGAGGCATAAGGAAACCAGTGGTTGTGCGTGCTAGACGGATAACATTTGTCAAAACTTATCTAACTGTGCATGGAAAATATCCATTTTGTTGTATTTTTTATCGTATAAAGTTGATCCAAAATTTTTTTTATTTTTTTTATTTTTTATTTTTTTAATGTTTATTTATTTTTGAGACAGGGAGAGACAGAGCATGAATGGGGGAGGGTCAGAGAGAGAGGGAGACACAGAATCTGAAACAGGCTCCAGGCTCTGAGCTGTCAGCCCAGAGCCTGACGTGGGGCTCGAACTCACAGACCGCAAGATCATGACCTGAGCCGAAGTCGGACGCTTAACCGACTAAGCCACCCAGGCGCCCCCCCCAAATTTTTTTAAACAGTAGGTTAAAACTCAGTAACTTTGTAACACCAGAAGTTTCCACTGATTCCCATGTCCTAAACCAGGTCTTGAGTCACCACATCCAGTAATTTGTCATCAACGCCTAGTTCTATATCTCATTTATACACAAGAACACAGTGGATCAGGGAAGGGAGATAGATAACTTATTCAAGGACACCCAAAATTAGAGATGGAACCTAGTCCAAATTCCAGGTCTCTATCTCTTAGGCCAAATCTTTCTCTAACTTACTAATAAGGCAAAAGATGAAATCAAAATTAGACCCAAAGTGAAAAATATTGTACTGATCACAATGACAGACACCTTCCTGTATTCTGTTTTTACAAGCTTGTAAAATATTTGGGGGCACCTGGCTGGCTCAACATGTGACTGTTGATCTTGGGATCATGAATCCAAGCTCCACGTTGGGCCCAGAGCTTACTTAAAAAAAATAAAAACCAAATAAATAAAAGCTTACAAAATATTTTTCACTCTAAACACAAAATAATTCTGTGCATTCCTGAGGTCACACACCTGACTTCATTCCTCACTGTCTTCCCCCCCAAAACATGGCCCATGATAAAAGGGCCTTGGCAAGTATGCAACGTAGGAGTGCTAATGTGCTAATATGCCCTTGTTAAGTCAGTCAAGGTGGGCTTTGAAAAAAATGTTCTTTTGGTTTGGTTTTGTGTTTGTGACAAGGAAGCAGGTGTTATGGGAGATGGAATAAAGGGAAAAAATGAGAATTTAAGAAGTGGAAATAAGAAAAAGGAGATTCACCTTATTTTATTTTAATATGGTTTGGATAGAAGTATAAACAAAATAAAAAGTCTTAGGGGAGAAGGTACAATCTATAAAACCTGAGTAGGTACAATTACGCATTTCAAAAGAAATTTCTAAGCTGCCAGGAAAGAAACCTTGCAGAGTAACTTAAACAATTTACCACATGCTTCCCAAGTAAGACTGTCTGGATGACTTTCCTTAGCAGAGAAGGAAACAAATCACAGAGTACATTTCTTCCCTTTTTAACTTCCATCCACACAGGTTGTAGTATTTAGTGCTAGCAAGGGAAAACGACGCGACTATAGAGCTAATACATATTTTCCTGGAAAGAGGATTCTGCAGAATAATAAACTGCTGTGTATTCCTGAAGGCAAATCTGGACAAGCTCACCATCTGTCCCTTCCAATGGCTCTACACACTCTAGGTTGACAGCCAATCCCCTCGACCAGGGAGTCCAGATCTCCCCTTCCCTGACCAGCCTTCCTCTTCAGCCCCAAATCTCACCTCTGTCCACCTTGTACTTCCTACAAATGCTGTGCCTAACAATATGCAACTACTCCCCGCTGATCAGCTCTCCCTTCTTTCTGGAATGCCTCCCCCTGGCCCCTTGCTCCATCATCTGGCTAGCACCTAGTCATTAGTAAAATTCAACCGAGTTATTAAGTCTCCACAAGTCTTTCCTGACGCCCCTTCCCCCTGATGTTCCCACAATTCCATGAGCCTATTTCTGCATAGGCACTTCACACATTGTTTTTAATGTACTGCTGACCCTTGAACAACAGGGGTTTGAATGGCACAGATCCACTTATATGCAGATTTTTTACAGTACAGTACTGTAAATGTACTCTCTCTACCTTATGCTTTAATTTTTTCTTGTTTTTTAAAAAAAAATTTTAATGTTTATTTATTTTTGAGAGAGACAGAGCACAAGCGGGGGAAGGGCAGAGAGAGAGGAAGACACAGAATCTGAAGCAGGTTCCAGGCTCTGAGCTGTCAGCACAGAGCCCAAAACAGGGTTCAAACTCCCAAACAGCAAGATCATGACCTGAGCTGAAGTCGGACGCTCAACCGACTGAGCCACCCAGTGGCCCCACTTGTTATTTTTATTTTTAAGTTTATTTATTTGAGAGAGACAGAGACAGTGTGAGTAGGGAGGGACAGAGAAAGAGAGAGGAAGAGGGAGAGAACCCCAAGCAAGCTCCACGCTGCCAGCACAGAGCCTGACATGGGACGCGAACTCACGAAACTGTGAGATCATGACCTAAGCTGAAACAAGGAATTGGACTCTTAACCAATTGAGACATCTAGGCTCCCCTACCTCATGCCTTTTTTTAAATAACATTTTCTTTTCTCTAGCTTATTTTATTGTAAGAATACAGTATATGATACATATGCAAAATATGTGTTAATCGACTGTTTATCTTATCAGTAAGGCTTCCAGTCAACAGTAGGCTATTAGCAGTTAAGTTTTGAGGGGAGTCCAAAGTTATATACTGATTTTCACCTGCATAGGAGGTTGGTGCCCCTAATTCCTGTGTTGTTCAAGGGCTAACAGGACGTATGCACATTTCTGTCCCTCCACTGTGGAGGACTATGTGTTAATGATTTTTTATAAAGGGGCACCTGGGTGGCTCAGTTGGTTCAGTGTCCAACTTCAGCTCAGGTCACGATCTCACAGTTCGTGAGTTCAAGCCCTATATCAGGTTCTCTGTTGTCAGCACAGAGCCTGCTTCAGATCTTCTGCTCCCCCCTCTCTGCTCCTCTGCTGCTCATGCTCTCTCTCTCTCCCTCAAAAATAAACATTAACTGTTTTTAAAAAATTATTTTCTATAAAATTTCACTCTGTGGCTGGCTTGTTGAATGAATGAACAAATCAGGAATTCACATACATGCTAAAAGTGGTGGACTTTGAATTTTGGAGCACAAATTTCCTAAATTAAAATGTTGGTCATATAATCTCAAGAATCTGTGAGATAAACCATTAAGCATAGAAAAGCTTTATTTTTATATCTCCTTAGGTTACAGTAAACCTGCCAAGAGATTTGATTTAAAACAGAATGAAAAAAACAAAACAAAACAAAAATTCCTGCAGGGCAGAGTAGTAAATGATTATAAGGGTTTTAATTACAAGACCTGGCTTTGAGTTCACTAACACTGTCCTCTACCCACATGGGCTGTGACATATTATCTACAAACCTCAGTCGCTGCATCAGTTAATGGGAAGTGTATCTCACAGTGAATGTACTGGAAGATAAAATGAATATTACTTGCAAAGGCAGCATTGAATTTAGAAGGATATCAGTAAGCAAAAAGGAACAGCACTGCGGGATGTAGAAGGATGACCAGAAGTGGGAGAGCGCAGGGTAGACTCAGAGAATGAAGGAGGCAGCAGTTCTGAAGGATAACTACGGGGGATCGGAATCAGCGAGGGGCTCAGAAAGTAGGTTATAACCAGATTGTGCAAGGTTCAAAATACTCCACTGTGCAGAGCAGATGTCATTTTGTAGGTGCTAGGAAGATGCTTAAGAATTCCGAGGAGAAGAGACGATTTGCGTTTTTATCAAACACAGTTGTGGCTGCAGCACTGTCCACGTATTCATTCATTTATCCCTGTTACATTTTAGGCACATCACCTGATAAAACAAACAGACCAGATCTCTGAACTCACAGTGTTTAAAGCCCAATTAGGAAGCTATTATATCCATCCAGATAAATGATGAGGAAATCCTGAATGAAGACGGTGGCAAAGAGAATGAAAACAAGGAGACAAATGTTATAAGCATCATCAAAAGAGGCTTTTGCACCCTTAGTGATCCACAAGTAATATATGAGTCAATCAAGCCAAAATGTCTTTGATAAACTAGAATGTTTTTATAAAGTATAAAGTAAAAGCAAATTACAATTGATGTGATGAAACAGTTCTTAATCTTGACTGTGGTGATGGTCACAGGAATCTACATACACAATAAAATTACACAGAACTAAACACACACACACACACACACACGAATGCATGTGAAACTGCTAAAATCTGAATAAGGTCTGTGGACCGTATCAGTGTCAGTCTCCTGGTTGTCACACTGCACTATAACTGTGCAAGATGTCACCACTGAAGGAACCTGGGGCATGGGTGTGGAGATGTCATGCAACTGCATGTGTCTACAGTAATCTCAAAAGATACTTTTTTTAATTAACATTTCCTTGGAGGCATGGATTATAATCACCTATTTATTGGACTTTGTATTTTCAGCACTTTGTATTATGCTGAACTCATATGAGCTACTTAATAAATTTGTCGTTTAATAGATTTCTGTTGAATGCATAAGTAAATAAACTGCAACATATTATGTCAACTGAAGGTATCATCATTTTTTACTAATGTTGCTATAAACTTGATCACATGGGTTTCAATGTCTGGCTCATCTGTCTTTATGACATTATTTAAATAACGAAACTATGGGGCGCCTGGGTGGCTCAGTCGGTTGAGCATCCAACTCTTTTTTTAATTTTTTTTTTTCAACGTTTTTTAATTTTTTATTTTTGAGACAGAGAGAGACATAGCATGAACGGGGGAGGGGCAGAGAGAGAGGGAGACACAGAATCGGAAACAGGCTCCAGGCTCTGAGCCATCAGCCCAGAGCCTGACGCGGGGCTCGAACTCACGGACCGTGAGATCGTGACCTGGCTGAAGTTGGACGCTTAACCGACTGCGCCACCCAGGCGCCCCGAGCATCCAACTCTTGATTTCAGCTCAGGTCATGATCCCAGGGTCATGAAATTGAACCCCATGTTAGGCTCCATGCTGAGAGTGGAGCATGCTTAAGATTCTCTCTCTCTCTCTTCTTCTACCCTTTTCCGCCTTCTCACATGTGCTCTCTCTCTCTCTCAAATTAAAAAAAAAAATAAAATTAATAAATAGAAGGGAGCCTGGTTGGCTCAGTTGGTTGAGCATCCTATTTCAGCTCAGGTCATGATCTCATGGTTCATAAGTTCGAGCCCCGCATCCGGCTCTCTGCTGTCAGCGCAGAGACCACTTCAGATCTCTGTCCCATTCTCTTTTTGTCCCTCCCCTTCTTGTTATACTCTCCCTCAAAAATAAAATAAACAATAAATAAATAAATACATAAATAAATAAATAAATAAAAAGCAAATAAATAAATCTATGATTCTAGATACCAGTTAGTCAAGGTCATAAAGATGATGGTCCAGATGATCCTCTATTCTGCTGCTTCTCAAAGAGTATAGTGAATTCTCAAGATAATGCTAATTAATATTTACATGGTTGCATATGCCCCAGGAAGATATATGGAAACTTTTTTTTTCCTTTTCTCTTTACTGTGGGAAAAAAAAGTTACAATCACACGTTTGTTCTCAAGACAACCTTGTGGAACAAATTTTATCTCCATTTTACAGATGAGGAAACAAGACCATGATAGAGCCAGAACTTGAACTTGAATTTTCTACGTCTTAGTTCTGTACTCTGGGTTACAAAATGCTACATCACAAAGATTTCATACTTTATAACAGCCAACTAAATGTCAACTGTAGCCATATCTATAATTACTAACACTTTAATCCTCTCAAGATTTTGTTTTTCACTGCTTTAATTTTCTTAATTGTATACTCAAATAAGTGCTATGATGTATCTGTGATGACTACTGGAAGCCACAATAACAAAAAAGTGACCAAAATGAAACAAACAAAAAAAGTAGCTTCATTCTTAAATGACCAAGAACAAAGAATAATAGTGTTAAGAAGTCAAAAGGACTGAGCAACTAGGCGCCTGGGCGGCTCAGTTGGTTAAGTGTCTGACTCTTGATTTCAGCTCAGGTCACGATCTTGACCTCCGTGAGATCGAGCCCTGTGTCAGGCTCTGCACTGACAGTGTAGAACCTGCTTGGGATTCACTCTCTCCCCCTCTCTCTCTGCACCCCCACACTTGCTCTCTCACTCTCTCTCTCTCAGAATAAACATTTGAAAAAATTGTTTTAAATGACCGAGCAACTTAGAAAATACTGTATTATTTATATGATAGAAAGGAGAAGGCTAAAGTATGAATATTATTTAATGGCTACAGGATTACAGCCTTCTAATATAGGAGAAACAGACTGATTTCACAGCATGGAAAACCAGGGTGAGATATTAGGTAGAACTTCCTGGCCAATTAGTTGCTGCAGTTAATTAACTGCATAAATATGCATAATTAAGTATATTAATTATCTCATTATGCCTCAGTTATCTGTTAATTAAAATGGGGGCATTAATTAATGCCTGTACTCTCTACTTCTCAGGAATGTTGAGACTCTAAAGTGAAAACAGGGGCACCTGGGTGGCTCAGTCTGGTTGGGCATCCAAGTTCAGCTCAGGTCATGATCTTGTGGTTTGTGGGTTTAAGCCCCACGTCGGGCTCTATGCTCAGAGCCTGGAGGCTGCTTCAGATCCTGTGTCTCCCTCTCTCTCTGTCCCTCATGCACTTGCACGCTCTCTCACTCTCCAAAATAAATAAACCTTAAAAAAATTAAAAAAGAAAAAATGGGAAAACAGATATGAAACTCTGTGAAAAACTTAAAGCGTTATGTAAATGTAAAGTGTTACTATAAATTTGCAGGACAAATATCATTTTTAATCTTTGTAATAATTAAATCTGAAAGCAAATCTGCACCTAGTCTTGAAAGACAAACCCACACTTACCTGGTGTTCTCACAAAAAATTAGCCAACTTTGAGATTGGTTGTGATTTATACTTGTTTAAATAATTTGATAATGCATTCTGACTTTGACTGATTTTTCACCAACATTAGCTCACAATATCACACAAAATGATTGCCTTAACTTCTTAGTACCTGAGATTAAGAGGTTGTTTTTAGCAGAGCTTTAAAACCAGTTCACAAATCTTTAGTGAGTGCTACTAAGTACAAGAAACAGTGGCTGGCTGTGAAGAAGAATGGGATCTTTTACCAAAGGAAAACGTGGGGAGTTTCAGAGAAGGTCAAAATTTCCTTGGCAAGAATTAAGATAGTGCGGAAGTCACACGGGAAGCTAATGAGGTTAGAGCCCTCCATCAGATTCCATGTGGATAAGGATTACTTTAACACAGGTCTGGGGGTGGGGTGTAGTTAGAGTTAACTTCTGAAACTGATAAACTACATTCAAGCATCTCAGCCACTAACCACATGGGGAACAAGACAAGACAGTGTGGATGAACCCTGTCATCCACAGGTGGATTTCCCACCTCTGGAGGTGGAGAAAAAGTGACTCTTCTGACTGTAGGCAGAGTCTTCATGCAAGAACCATGGAAAACTGGAGTCACTCCAACAAGGCACAGTATTAGTTCCAACGGTCCTCAGCCTCAGCACCTGCTGGGTCACACACTCTGAGATCTCAGTTCCTGCCTCCTCCACTTGTCTCTCCCCTGCCCCCCATGCAAGGCTCTTCTGTGACAGTCAATCTGTCCGTTTTCCAGAAGGCACACAGACAGGGCAGGAATACTCCCTGTTCTTATCCAAAGTCCAGGAGGGAATATTGAGGGAAAACAGAAAAAGGGAAAAGTTAGTACAATTTATCTCATTCAACACTTGACCAATGTTACACGGTACCTAAGCAGTTACATACATAAGATTTCCAGGCTCCTCCTGGGGCATAAATGTCCTCATGCAAACTCCAGGCTCCTATCTGGGCCTGTTTGTTTAATGAGAAATCACAGAACTCACAGTAAGTGATGGTCAGCGTATAGACATGAACTTCACAGATAAGGAAACTAAGGTCCACGGTGAGAAATAAACTTGGGCGGGGGGTGCGGGGAGATCAGAGAAAGGACTGGGAAACGGTGTAAGGAGTTTGTTTTCATTACTTCAGAAACTCCCTGTGAGAGATAGAGGGATGCCTCTCTCCCATGCCTCAGGAACCAAAAATTCTGAGGCAGGAAATGGAGGCTTTGAAAATATGAATCTCTTGAGAAATGGTCACTTCTGTCCTAGCCTTCCCCCATATGTACATATTTCTTCCTACTCTCCAAAACTCAGCTGACAGATGAGCAGGCTCAGATAATAATGCTGACTGATGCTGGGAACTTTATTCATTCATCCATCTTTCTATCCACGGAAACTCCCGAAGCTGAGGGCTGCATGCTGAGGTCACAGCAGGCACATAAATAAGGTCATCCACTTATTTACCTGCATTGCTGTATCAAATATGCTGTCAAGTCTAAACTAGACGATCTACGAAAATATCTGTCGCAAGAAAACAAATAATGATAGTCAAATGATGGTGTGTGATTGGTTGACTATACCGAGTACAAGGGGTTGTTACCCTCGTACTTTTATTAAATATGAAAGCAAAAGATTTATGTTATGGGTGATAAGGGCAAGAATGCTGTAAAAGTGAGAAAATATGGCAACAGTATGCTGTACATCACCAATGGGATAATTATTTATCTAAAAAGTTGGCATTCTTAGACTTCCAACATGCAGTGTATGAAATTCATATATTCAAAGGAGACATCATAATAACCTGCCGGCTGGTGGTGATGGATATGTTTTTAATCCAAATGACCACAATCTTCAGTCTGCCTGTCATGGAGGGCCAGGAAAAAATGGAATTTTCCTTTCATAACTCTTGATGTTGAAAGAGGGAAAACCTGGAAACATGATAAGTGGCTCATTCCAATGGACAAATGGACATGGACCTGAGAGAAAGAGTGTGAATAAAAGTCATTGTTCCCTAACTAATACCATTTTCACTTGTTACACTAAAAAAAAAATGGAGCAAGGAATGATTTCTGCCTCCTTCATGTCTGGAAAGCACAAGTTCAAATTGCAACAAAAGCTGGGAAATCTTCAACACTGGGTGAATTCATTTACAAATTACCTCTTGCTAGAAAGAGTCAGGCGAAGGCTGGTATAATATTTGTCTATTAACTAAAACTTATTGTACAAACACAGCAAGAAGAGTTGATGCTATAGTGCTTTATTGACTAGAAAGCCTCGCCTACGGATTTCCTCCTTTGAGGTTTAAAGGAATTCCTATTTCTCATTTACAGTCTATCAGAAAAGGTATATGACCTGTATTTTTTAATTTATATAAATCCACTCAGTCAATCAGCCTGGGCTGAAATTTAATGGATGTATCAGTCATCGTTGGTCCGGGGAGAGAGAACGAGGCACCAACATCCACCACCCATCTCTGCTTCTTCCATTATACTCCCCCTCTTTCCTACCTCACCAGCACCAATGCAGCCCTCACCTGCAAACTGGGGGTCTTTCGAGGCTGTTGTTTTTAAAGGGAGATATCAGGTAAAAATAAACTGAGGGAAATACAGAAGACCCTTTGGCTATTTCCGTTTTTAAAAATCTTCATTTTCCTATCTATGTTATGGCAATTTTATTCCATATTCAGCAAATTTACAGTAACAAGATGTCCCCTGACAAATTAATCACTTTCCAAGCATTTTATCATATAAATAAAATATCACCACTGGAGAGTAAAATCAGCTCAACCAGTTGATTTAACCCTTCTTGCAGGAAATTCACCTGAAATAGATTGAGGACCACCTCTGTCTCTCTCTCTCTCTCTCTCTCTCTCTCTCTCTCACACACACACACACACACACACACACACACACACACACACACTCACACTCTTAAAAACATGAGCTAGGCATTGGGGTGCCTGGGTGACTTAGTAGGTTAAGCAGCTGACTTTGGCTCAGACCATGATCTCACCGTTTGTGAGTTCGAGCCCTGCGTAGGGCTCTGTGCTGAGCACTCAAGAGACTGGAGCCTGCTTCAGATTCTGTGTCTCCTGATCTCTCTGCCCCTCCCCTGCTCATGCCCTTTTCCTCAATACTGAATAAAAGTGAAAAAAGTATTTTTATAAAAAACAAAATAAAAAATATGAGCTGGGCACTCATACTACTGGTAACAAGGCTTATAGGGACTTCTGACTTCAGAAACCATATTGTTGTATTTACAACATTAGTATAAAAGAGAAGTATGTCTATGCTTTTTAAAGACAGGAGACACTGGAGACGCCTGGCTGGCTCAGTCAGAAAAGCATAAGACTCTTGATCTCGGGAGTTGTGAGTTCAAGTCCCACATTCAATGTAAAGATTATTTAAATATATAAAGCTGAAAAAAAAATAAAGACAGCTGAAACTGAAAACAAGAGAAACTTTTCTAATCTGCGAGACTCTGTACTTTCTCCTTCATAGTTTCATTTCTACATGTCTCTAATCATAATAATTATTTATATGTTTATAGTCCTATTCTTACCCTAACATTCTAGGCAGGAAAGAAAATTGCAAGTGGCTAGGTTTCTGTCTTTACTTTGCTTTCCCCTTTGCTAATTTCAGAAAGTGAATCCAGCAATTATAAGTAGTGGGAGACTGATAAGGACTCACACATGCACGAGAAATAGGTTCAATTCAAGCTTCCCTGACTAATCCTTATTATGACTCATTTCAACTTCAGAATTTGTCGGTTGAGGTAAGAAGCTAATTTGGCCTTGAGAAGTGAAATCTCAGTTTGGTACTTTCCTTCTAGTGCTACTAACAACCCCATTATCAAGAGCAAAGTAGGAGGGGCATGAAATATTTATTGAGAGCCCACTCTCACCAAGCATTTTTTGCATGCTATTTTATTACATCATTCAAGTTAACATATTTTGAGTAACAGGATAAATTTCTCTGGCTTCCAAAGGCATGGTTTGTACCATAGTATCCTACATCCCAAAATAAGGTGCATTATTTTTACAACCCGTACTCAATATGATCCTCAAACCATCACCCCGAGATTAACAGTAGGACATTCTGCCAGATCTTGACAGGAAATGGTAGCAGAAAGGCCCGGAGAGAGATTTCTCCTAAATGGTCCTTCTGTTTGCACTCATCAACAGACCTGTCTCCTCTCTTGCCATGGGCTCTGTCCCATCAAATACAACCTAGTTTTAGAACATAAGAACATAAAGAACATAAAGAAATCAGGCATCATGCCTGGGTCAGTTGTGGCACCCTGAAACAAAAGATGACGAGGTCAAGCTGACTGTCTTCAGTCTGAAAGTAAATACCACTCTGTTATCAGCCTTGCTTTGGGGAAACCCCAAGTAGTCACCTTACCTCCCCACTTATAAGCCCATAAAAATACCCACGATTTATTATTACATCCTGCTCCTTCCCTATGAATGGGGTAATGAAGTTCTTTATGGGAGGCTATTAAGGAGCAACATGGATGCTACTATTTGCTACTTATCCCGTATAATTAATAACACCATAACTGTTATTAGAGTGCAGTATTTAGAGAGGCTAGCCTTCCATAAATACAGCTGATTTGACTAAACTGTCAATGGCAGATTTCAAGAAGAACCACTAAAAAGGACATTTACTTTTGAAATATATAATATGCTACACAAAGGCTTTTATTAACATTTATTTCACTTATTTTTTTGGTTCTAATGAAATCATTAGACTTATCAACTGACTACATAATTATAAAGTCAACATTCTTAAAAAGCAAGTAGTAACACTAATTAATTTCCTTCTGGGTATTTCCTTGACAGCTCATGAAATTTCTCTTTTAAAACTCCTTGCAGGGGCGCCTGGGTGGCTCAGTCGGTTGAGCGTCCGACTTCAGCTCAGGTCATGATCTCACGGTTCGTGAGTTCGAGCCCCGCATCGGGCTCTGGGCTGATGGCTCAGAGCCCGGAGCCTGCTTCCGATCCTGTGTCTCCCTCTCTCTCTGCCCCTCCCCCATTCATGCTCTGTCTCTCTCTGTCTCAAAAATAAATAAAAATTAAAAAAAAAAAAAAAACTCCTTGCAAATATTTGGGTACAAAGTTTTCTCTAAAAGTTGACATCTTTAAGTACACCTTCAGTGAAAATACCGATCAAATAAGAGTAAAATTAATATCCATATTATGGATTTTCTGCTCTTACGAGAGAAAATGAAAGAAGAATCTGTAAAATGCTAAAAAGTTATGTTTATAGCAAGCACCATGTGTTAATACATGTTCATGTACTACGTTTCCACTGCTATTTATGGAAATAAACGTACTCTAAACTCTTCATCTCATAACGAATATACTTTTTAAATTCATGATCTTAGGATAAAGTGAGTTTTCACATGTTCCAGGCAAAGGGGACACAAGCATATGATCTGACAAAACTATATGCACGTGAATTATTCAAAGATCATATAGAGCCAGCCCTGTCCAGATTAGATGAGAGAGATGTTGTTACACCTATTGTCAGAATACAAAAAAAAAAAAGAAAAATAAATAAAGATAAAACAGTACTCAGGAGGACTCTTGTCTATAAGTCTTAAATAAAAGCAAAATTTTAAAAATGAGCACTATAAGTCGCGGGGAATAACAGCAATTAAGGCCATACTTCAAAAAAAAAAAATTATGTTCTCACACAGATATATTTAACATTTTCTATAAAACATTTCCGTACTTTGTACATTTATGGAGCCTCAAAATATCTGTAAGTGTTCCCTGAAGTTACCAATTAAATACTGAGCCAACTCCTATTCTTGAAGTTAACCACTACCGCTAACACATGCGTGTTACTTCTAATTAATTCATGTGTCTGTCAACTTTGTCCTCTGCCTGGCAAGAGTAGGCATTCAATCAGCAGCAAACAGTATCCAAGTGACTCTAGGAGGAATAGACTTTTTCAGGAAAAGGTAATTTAAGAAGAATAAGTAAAAGTCCTTGCTACTAATTGTGGAAAAATATAATCTTGGGGGGATATTTTTATAATGGCATGTTTTCAAAGCTGGGGGTGGGGGTCATGTGATTCAATGGAGGAGAGAGAAAGCTGGGAGGTCAAAGCAGGAAATGCCAGGCCACAGAAGAAGGACTGAACTAGCTGTTGCCTCACACTGCTGAATTTTATTTAATGCCCTTACATTTTACGGAGTTACTTGGCTTAAGACAAATAGCTCATTTAATTTGGCACCAGAAAATGGTTTCAAATGCAGATAAAAAGGAGTCTTCTCAAATACTTTTTGGAAAGAGGCGTTATAAATAAATTTCCTTGAATAAAAAGTACTTTATTTGAACAAATATGAAGTGGGTTACTGGTTCTATTTTGAATTAACACTATGATTCATTTTCATGCATATTTCGCTCCAGATAGATGTTGCTTATTTAAGTGAAGGCTAGAGCTTTACTGGCTCAAAAAAGCAGATCCGTTAACTTTACTTTGCAGCTGAACTAATTCAAGTGGGCCAGAATGAACAAATCCTAAGGACTCTAGTCTATTCTAGAACACAAGACGTCACACCCCTTTCCGTACAAATAGAACCGGGGGAAATATTCACAAAAACATTCTCTTTTTCATGCTCTATCAAGCTTCTTTTTAGGCTTGAAGTTAAAAAATTAACAGGCTAGACAACACATTATCACCTTCTCCATATATCTGTATTAATCTATAAAGTAAAAAACAAAAAAATGTGGATAAAGAATCATAAATCACTTTAAGTGAAGTCCCCATTCCCATGCTAAATTTATATCATCCTTCAATGAGTCGTTGGAAAGAAAACAGGAAGAGTTTGTTGCAAATCTGGATACTACCGATTCCATTCATAGTTCTAAACCTTCATTTACAATTTAGAGTATTTTTTTAATTTTAATTCCAGTATAATTAACATACAGCGTTATATTACTTTCAGGTGTACAATATAGTGATTCAACAATTCTATACATTACTCAGTGCTCATGACAATAAGTGTACTCTTTTTGTTTTTAAAGTAGTCTCTATGCCCAACCTGGGGTTTGAACTCACAACCCTGAGACCAAGAGTAGCATGTTCAACCGAAGTGAGCCAGCCAGGCACCCCAAAACCTAGAATTTTTTTTATATAAACTGATATTCCTAGACCTCAGTGACAAGTACAGCCTTATAAACCCTTCTTGTTAGATCCAAATGATAAACTTTCCTTATTTCGGTAAAGACTGTATTTCAGTATAAATGACTTATTTATACTGCCAGTTCACAATTTACGTAGTTCATTTTGCATTAATCAGGTAATTCCTAACCATGTGGTTTATCCAGACCCCAAAATACACAGCCATACATATTTTTCTATGATTGAAGTCCTTCATTTTATATTTAGTATATATATATATATATATACTCATGTGTATGTTGACTTCGGTAAGCATGTCTTGGAGATAACAGCTAACTAACATATTTCTGACCGGCCACATATGCAAATCAAAATTAACACAGAAATTCTAATTCTTTTTCTCTCTGGTGGAAAAAAAAAAGAGGACACAATATTGATAAATCACAATTCACTAAAAAGTCAAAAGTGTTGTCCCCACACATACAAAAAACAATCATCTGTTTCAGAAAGGATACACAATTGTTTCACAACTGCCAAATCAATGCCTACAAACATTACACTTCATCCGTTTCACCTATGCTGAACGTCTCCAAAGGTTCCCTACCTGAAGCTGGCCATATTTTAAGTGCAAAGCAGGCTGAGCGCTATCTAAATCTAGATAAAACTCATTGGTTTGTAATCTGCACGATGATCTATACATCTAAATCTATATGCAAATCAAATGCTTTCGTGCATTCGAGCATTCCACATCACCCAGGGCTAAGGGAGCAGGAGAGAGAGGTGCTTTCCACCTCTTCCCCCGTTACTCTTCTCCTTTCCCTCTATTTATTTATACTAGCTACCTAAATAATTCACACTGCCTGCTTTTCAGCCCGAATGTTCCTCAGAAGAGGCTTACAATGAGCTATTGCAGTCACCAGATGGACTCAGAAAAGCAGCAGGTGGGGCAGATGGCAAGGCGCCCTGTCTGATGCTGCTTGCTTCGGCATGGACTGCATTTTCCTTCCAGGTACATTATCATCATCCTAACGCTGAGCGGTGTGTAGTTTGGGGGTGGGGTGGAAGTGGGGCGCTGGCAAATCCTTTACATGCAATACTAGAGGAATCATAAATTACCAGCTGCCCTCTTCCTCCCCGCCCCCACCCCCGGCAACCCCCGATGTTTTCCGCTGTTGCTTTGTTAGTGGGTTGTTTTTTCTGTTTGTTTGTTTGTTTTCTAAGACCACGGTGAAGGTTCTGCGATGCATTTTGGCACTATGCATAAGGAAGGACGCATCCATTTCAAAATTTTACCTCGGCTTAATAAAAAAAAAAAAATGAAGAAAAGAGGATTAGAGAGAGTGACAGCAGAAAAGTCAAGAAGACTGTGGGCGAGAAAATGTATTTTCACAAATATTTTGCAAACACCACAAATGAAGCGAAAACATAGGTGAGGTGATGACTCAGCTCACGTCTGCAGTGTCTCACAGAAAGGTAAGCTGCCCTTTGCAGATACTGAGGGGAGGAGAGAAAAACCCCATTTTTATAGCCTTTTGCCATTACAGAAAAGGCTAGCTATCCCCAAACTGGGACAACTCTGTCTTCTGTTTCTCCAAAAGTGTGGCATTTCCCTCCCGAAGTCTGTAACTCTATGGTACCAGAACACACAGAATTCGCCTTGCCTATCACCTGCACTCAGAAGGTTGCAACATCACGATGCCAAGATCATGAGGCAGTCACTCAGTAACATGAAGTATAAATTTTAATTGAGCATAAACACTTGATAAAAATTCTCCGGAGATATTTCTGGCATATTCCGATTGGCAATGGTACCATGATACCATGATTTTAATCCTTCTATAAACCTAACTGATGCCAATATAAATCTTATTACCTAACTTCACTAATCATCTAATGATAAACACCTAAAAATGCGAACGACAATCATTTTAATGACCTGAAGCGAACCAATCTGTATCTTCAAAGAAAATAAATAAATAAAACTGTTTAATAAAAACGCACCCACTGAGGAGATGCTGTAGAGACAGGCGAATCAAAATCCTAGCCTTTGGGGAACGGGAAGTCTGGACAGACAGTAGCTGTGAAATTACCTCAAGATTAAGGGTAAGGTTTTCTTACAAAAACTACCTTAAGAGTCATTTACTTTGATGAGAATGAGTTTACCAAGTCAAACCTTTCCTTCAAAGTCAAACCACATATAAACCTTCCAGGGTTCAAATATATCCCCCTTGCTGTCCCTAGGATCTAGGAGATATTTTTTTTCTTACATGATCTTTTAAAGCATTTACCCTTTTTTCATTTCCAGTCTGAAAAACAAACCATATGTAAGGAATTTAGGGTGCTTGAAGATGTAAAGGCAACTTTGGTGATCAAATCTTCAAAGGCTTCATAAGGAAGCAGGGTCAGAATGGCTTTTTAGCCACACCAGACTTGACTATTCTAAGACCCCCAATCACACTCTTGAAATATTCAGGATCTGAATGTACAATTCCTAGTTGTGTTCATGGCGCTAGGTTCAGACCAGTCCTAAAAAGCCATAAACCAGAAAACCAGGATGGAAGTTTCAATTTGCTTAAGTTTTAAAACTCTTGCTCCCTAAATTCCTGAAATCATTTTCTGAAGACTGACTCAAGGTCAAATTGGAGGGCGTACGTATAAAAAGCCGCACTTGTAAGTGTTTTTTTAGGCATTCAAGGTCACTTTATATTTTTTTTATCCTTTATTTCAGGATCTTAGTGCCCAGGACAGTGCCTGTACACAGTCAAATATTTTTGAATGAATGATCAAGAAAATGTAATTTAATGCACTGAATTGATTACTTTAATGATTAAAAAAATTGCAAAACAATGCATGTAATCTTTATGATGCAACATGAAAAGTTACTGTAAGCAATCTGATGCCAGAAAACTGGTTATGAAAAATACACTTCCAAAATCAATGTTAAACAGATATCTTTTAAACTTGATTTCATTAACTATCATTAAACTATTTGCCCACAACCTAATTAACGTATACTACTGAGGGTACTTAATAATACTAAACAGAAGGGAATGGGCATTTCTTAAAAAGAAACACATTATGAGGTCAATGCTTGTAAGTTAACACTTAAAGATAGTAACTGTAGAATTAAAACATAATTTTAGAATTTATATATTTCATAATTATTTGGATATTTTCAGTGTATTCAATGTGTGTTAAGACTGACACAATTACACCAGCAGGCAACAGTCCTTCTAAAATAAAAAGCAGTAAAGTCTCAGCTAAAAAAAATTGCCATTTTAAAAATAAAAAACAATAAGTATAGGCAGTGGGTAAAGGAATAAATAGGTGATTACAATTTAAGGCCTGGATATAAAAGATAATAAAGGTAATGTATGATACCAGATGTAACTGAAAGGGAATGATAACCATAATTGTGATTTTTAGCATTTCAAAATCATCCTTTAGTGAAGTACATATGACATTCTCAAACAGATCCATCTTATATAAATATCTATAGTTAAACATATTTTTGCAGAATCAGAAATGAGGGTAACGATGTATCATATACATGCAAAAAAACCCCTACGTTTGTTTTACATGTGTTGAAAGAATAGTTCACGCATGCATACCTCTGTGTGTGTGTGTGTATGTGTATCTACCTCTATATATATACAATACATTTTCTCTAACTGTTTGAGTTATTTCCCCATTTCAGACCCCCTTGTAGATGTGACCAACTCTTAAAGTTCTACAAGTTCGTCTAAACCTAATAAAACACAGATATCCAAATTTAAAAACTTTTTAATTTTATCGAAATGTATAGTGTGCTATAATTAGCATAATTCAAAAATATAAATATATTTTTAGGTGCCACTTTTCTCATTCCTAAACAAATATGGATAAAGTGACCCAAATACCATACAGTTGATGCAATGCTCCATTTCTTATATTAACTGCGATTTTTTTGTGTGTGCCGGCTGGCTTTCTACAGGTATCACTGATTGAAAAAAAGAATTTGGGGGGAGGGTGTACGATCTCTATGAAATTACTTATTTTACTTCTTTGTGGTTTACCTACCCAGGTGAAAAATATAAATTAAGTCATATAATTAAACCCACAAAAAAAGCTAAGGATAAACTAACCAATATTATCCAATACTATCTTTTAAAGGTTGGAGATACAGCTTATGGGATGACCATCAACTTTAATTACTAAGTAAGGACAGTACCTTTGCAATATTAAGCTGTTATTCAAGATTTATCCAGATCACTTTTGTTCTCTTTTGCTTTTCCCCTCTGAAAGTCTAAGAAGAATTTTCTACATAAGTTTTGAGTTTATAGTTTAAAAGAGAGAGAGAGAGAGAGCGCATGATCCCTTGCAGGCAGGCACCTAAACAGAGCCATTTGCATAGTTCATTGAACACTGTTTAGTAAACACGAAGTGTAGGGGACCACAGTGGCTTCTGTCTTCTAGTCCTGCCGTCCTTTTAAAAGCAAGGCAGGGGTTCTGTTTTTAGTACACACTTTGGTTCAGTGTTAATCCTGTTTTATGTTGTTCACACCTGCTGCTGACTAGCAGCCTGCTGATGGGCTGGGGCTCACGCTGCTCAGAGAAATCCCACTAACTGAGAAGCTGGACAAAAGCTACTTGTACAGAGCGGCAAACAAAGCCTGGTCAGGGTCCAGAATACAGGACGAGCCGACCCCACGAATCTTTCCTCTCATTTGCAAATAAGGTTCCGATGTCCCAAGTTTACCACCCAACAGTAAATGCAACCAATTACTCTTGTTTGAAAGAAAGGCCGAATCCCATTGGCTTGTTTATATTCCTCAGCTTTGTACGACTTCTGGTGAAAATTCATGCCAACACAGTTGTTCTCATCAGGTGTTCGTGCCAGCCATCCTTTGTGTCCTGACCAAAAGAATCCGTACCTGAAGCAAACCTAATTATGAATTTAAAACACCCTACACTCAACCTTTCTATTCACAGAATTTTACATCCAAAATGGACAGAGATCCAAAATATATGTTCTGCCATCAGTGGCCACCGTGTGACCAGGACAGTAACTTGGATGCTAAGACCGCTCTCCCCCAAGCCTCCCACCCTGCGCTGCGTGTGCCTAATAGCAAACATCAAAAGGAATGACTTCTTTTTTGATCTTAGTACCAGCGATAAATCAAATTCAGTGCCACAGACAGGGGGGAAATGCACTACGGAGGAAAACTCCGAGACTGACAGTAGGACCAGTCGTAGGCATTCGCTCAATCAAGTTCCGGTAAACGATGCCCACCCTCCTTTGCTCTGAAACAAGATGTAAGCTGTCGTCTGCTTACCCAGAGGGAGAAAAACTTACCCGGTCCTGACGTGACCCCAAGTCAAGATGCACTTTGTGCTGACATTTCCAGGAGCAGCACTGTAACCCCTCTCTCTCCTACCCTTGGACAGAGCCCATCTCCTTCCTCCCTGGGAGCCAGACTCTGCCCACAGGTGGGCACAGAGAGCCCCGGCTGGTCAGCACAGCACAGCTCCAATAGGAGCTGCACATCTGGGGGGTCAAATGGGGACTCTGGGATCACTCTGTCACAGCTCCCGAAGCACCTCTGCCACCTGCAGCAGCCAATAAAGCATCATGGGCTCCCCGGCCAGCTCAGGGAGTTCTGCGTCTGCCTAACCCACAGTGGTGTAGGCAAAGTGCTAATTAGCAGATTGAGGTGCTGTTAATGAATGAAAGTGAGGATGAAATATTTGAAGCATTGGCACCTTTTCCCCAATTTGCTTCCGGTTGACCTTTGGCAATATGCTCTTTTTGGAGGGTCGGGACTAGAACCTCCTCCCTTGTTGGTACCATGCTATTCCTCAGCAGAGGAAAAACTCACATGGATTCTCAGGCAGGTTAGCGACAACAGGTGAGACTCCAGATAAATGCATACTTTTTCAGTGTGTATAATACTTGGGACTTGGGAACTCTCTGGTAGTGTTAGAGGGAAAAAAAAAAGTTGTTAAATGATACCGTGATATACTCGCCTTAACTGTAGACAGAATTCACGTGTCTCCCGTAACCTGACACAGCCCATCACAAAATAAAAGAAAAACATAACAGTTGTCGCTTTCAATTTGTCTACATAATATGAGCAGCATGGGAATGAATTCAATTATTACGTTGAATCACATGAAAATGCTGATATTTGACCATTTTTTGACCTAAAAAACGGCAATTTCGTGTGGTGCCACCAAATAGAATTAGAACCCCGTTGCCTCACTTTCATGCAAAAAAGGCTGAAATTCTGTCGGGGAATTTCACGATTCCAAACTTGACTTTCCTACCGATTTGCCCTCGAATGCTACCTCTAGTTTTGTTTTTGTTCTGTTTCGTTATCATCAAAGTGGGACCATTTACCTCAGTATGTCTTTAATTTGAACCTGTCATGATTCGGGGTCCTCAGGCCAGAGGGGCCCCAACGTTCACTGGAAATGCCAGTTTTGAACACACACGATGGTTCACATACGCAGCGCAGTGCTGACTGTAACACTCACTCTTTTGAGAGGCCATCCCATACAATGGGCACCTGCTTCACTCCAAAGCGCCAAGACCGTGCCACGATGGAACAGGATGGAACATCTCATCCTGGAGCCTTCACCAGAGGACTTGAACCACGGATGAGTTGGTTTGTCTGGTTTTGCTCCCCCCCCCCCCCCCCCCCCCGTCCCCAGCGACTTTGCAAGTTTGCTCAGGACAGAAAGATTTCAGGGTACCCACAGGAGCGGCGGCTCTCGGATCCAGTGACGTTGGGTGTTTGGCGTGCAGCGTAGCTCAGAGGGCAAAGCAAGCCGTGTGCGGGATCGGGGGTCTCCGCCCGCCGCCTCGCAGGGCTGCTCCTGCGCAAGCCCGCTTGCGAGCCCAGGGAAGACCACCTTACTCTGATGAGAGTGCTTTCCTCAGGCAGGAATTTTTATTTCGGCTGGAATCTTAAACCATTACATTTCCAGCGATGCATTTTTATGTTTACAATTGACATCTTCATAAAAGAATGAAACCTTTGAGCAACAGCTCAAAAGCATGAAGGTTGCCCGCAGTGGTACTTAAATTATTTTACACCTAAATGGAGCCCGGTTGTTTTTAGTTAAAATTTAATAAACCTTAAACTGATGACCTTTCTTCCGCAGAAAGGCCCAGAGTTGCAAAAACGAACTTTCCAATGAAATATATTTTAAGGAACTAGTGCTGAACAAAGGGCTATTTAAAGCTGAATGCTTTGTCAATTTATCAGCTTGTGAACATTCTGTTCCTGAATTCCCCACTGCTGCTGAATGTATAGAACGGTGGTGCCTTGCTTAATCGAATACTATTGATTCGAGTGTGTCACAGTGATCTCATTGAGAGTAATCAATAGTAATCCAAAATCAATCAATCTGCTCTTGCACTATCATTTATCAAATCTGAATACACCAAATTATTTGTAGGCGTCACATTACAAAGAAGAGAAGAGGGTTGAGCTGGTCAAGTTAATGGTTTATATTAAGAGCAAAACCAATACCCCTCTCTTTTTAAGGGGAGGTGCTTTAAAATGGGCTGTGGCTTGGGCAGACACGTTCCTCCTCTCGCTAAAGTATCCTAAGTTTACAATTAATCTCGTTCCAGTCCCGAGAAAAAATAAGATTTCTTACCCAGGGCTTTGCTGTTTGAGTACAAGTGGCATAAACTTACACATGCCCTAACTTACTGAATAACAGCACGCTAGCATTTTACAAGTCTGATAAGCTAAGTTTCAAATGCCTGTCTCCCATCTGCTGGAAAACAAGGGGACTCGTCTGACACAGGCCATAACTGCATCTTCTAACATCAGAAATGATGTTTAATAGAATTGGAGTGGAAAAAGGGATACTTAATTTCTCCTGAGAACGTACAGCATAGATGTACCTGCTTATCAAAGAAGCTGCTGTTGAGGCTGAAGGTTCCTTTATCAACATATTCACCTGTAATTTAGTCGAGGTAATAAATCCTTCTATTCATTATGGCACACTCAAAAGCACCCCTACTATTTAACTGGAATGAAAAAAGGCACAGAGTGTCTAAAACATTTACTTTTGCTAATGTAAAAGTGTTGGCATTTTACTTCATTCCCGATAAGCTGGTGCCAGTGGTGCTGATTATTCTTTTCTTATTCAAAGCCTATCAGCATTTCGAAAAGCTCTCTCAATCTTATCAGGTGTATGAACAGCACAGTTACTGAAAACAGTTTGTACTGCTCCTCTCCAAGCTATCTGATAAACCCCCCACTAACTAACTGCATTTACACACACTCACACAGAAGTTGTGTCTTCCACGCCCTGTAGCCAGATTCCAGTGTGCCAGGGATTTTTGTGCTGGGACATTAACTTAACAAAAATGTCAGCAGTGAGTGCCCCAAACTGACAACAATCAAGAAAACACCATAAAAGCACTCAACTAGAATGTACAACAAACAGAAACACCAAGGAAACAAAGATGGAAAGTTGGAGGCAATCTCTTTGGAACTAGAGAGGGGGTTAACATACTGTGTATGCAGATACGGACGAATATCACGTACTTACCTTTTAGCAAAGTAAGTCATCCTTTAGCACAACAGATGAATAGAAACAGAAATTCTAAGAGAAAATATTGCTGCAAGTGAGAGGGTTGAGGGATGTTTTTAGGAACTAAGCAGGCATTTCCCCCACATTTCGGGTTATCTCAGTGTGAAGGCAGAGAGGTTCCATAATGTAAGCAAAGTAAGACAATAGACAATATCACCGAACTTACCCCATAAACTGGAGACAAGATAGAAAGCAAGGCTGTCACATATGGTGACCACATTCTCAGGACAGATTTTCCAATCATTAAAACCCTCATAAATGCTCTAGAGATTAAAGTTTTGTTCACTATAAGGAAATAAAAAAAATTTTTTTAAAAATACAATTTGAGTGTTTAACCTCTTAGTATTTTTCTCATTCTTCAGACTTAACCAACTGAACAGTTCCATACAAAGGTAGGAGGAAGGAATCATCATCCAGGCTAACACAAGTAGATGATCCGCTCTCCATTTCTATCTATTAAAAAATGCTTATACCAGTTCATGGTTCGTACGAATTGAGAGACATACCTAATCATTTATGGGTAGCTCTTTGGAGCATGAAAGACAACAATGACGTTTATAGAACATAAGAGAAATCTAAAACGTACTTGAACAACTGAGTAATGGATTTCTGACCCTGGGAAAGAATGTCTGCTTGGGCTTCTGTGCATAAATTGTCCATTTGTTCCTCACCTCCCTTTGCGGAATGGCTAGGAAAGAACAGAAAAAGGCGGCCACATGCTCCCACCTGAGCCCAACTCCTGATGCTGTCTAGACTCCAAGAATAGAATGAGCCTTTCCTTAGATGTGTAGAGCAACAAGATGAATTAGTCAAGTATGTAGTTCAGTACAATTCAGCTGATGGTTTCTTTTCCATCTGTGACACTATGATCCCATGACTGATGAGGCAGGTCTCATTTAAGTCTATGGATAAAAGGATGCTTCTGTCATTTGCCGGCCCCAGCACCAACTGTATACAGTCGCTTTCTCATAGGAAACAGATGGAATTCTCGTCAACCATATGCATCGTTCCCTTTCTATGGTCATGGGCAGTTGGTTACAGGTATAATATTCCCCCTCAAAATATCAGGTCTGTTTTAATAGATTAGTGATGATGAAGAAAGCATTTAACTTCTGGAGAAGTTAAAGTTCTATGATCATTTGGAATTATGGAGGGCAAAGGGCAATCGATTGAACAACCTCACATTTGAATTTTTTTCTCTAAATAAGTACGTTGGTCTCTATAATTTTTCATATCACTCGCTATTTTTGGTAACTCTGGATATAATTTTAGACACTCTTTTCAAAGCAAAAACATTCCTATAAATATAAAATGTAACAGTATCATAATTGCCTTGGGGAGAAAAAAACCTTTTAAAGCATTTAAACTCACATTATATTAAAAACAAAGTAAACATATTTATTGAATGTGTCTTCTATTTAAATTCTCAAAAGCCATTATCAATAAGTAAAATTCTTCCTAGAATTAATGAAAAAGGAATTTTCATGTACAAGGAGAACATTCTGATCATGGAGGAGAAAGAAATTAATATGCTTCTATTTTCTGTGCGTAAGTTCTTTTTAAACTTTCATGTTTTGCATTTTGAATAAGGCATAAGAAAAGAAAGCACAAGATTTTTTTTCTCAGAAAACGTATGCACAGTGCAACAAAAAGAGATGTCCCTTGTTCAAGATGGATTGCCCAGGCTCCTTCTGACCCTCCACTTCTTCAAGTCTTTATTTACTTCACACAGAGGAGCAACTGAGGTTCGCCACTTCAGAGACTTTTAAAAAAATAAATCCCTTTGTTACTTCCACAAAAGCAGAAAGATCTGAACAAGTTCAAGTTATACTCCTTTTCTGTGTGTGTATGCAAAACTCATGATTATCAATGCTATCTGCATTCCCATAGAGTTTTAAAGAGAAGGAAGCAAGCAAGCTGGTTTTCATTACACTCCTATTAGCCATCCATCTCTGGTATAATATGAGAATTTATCGGTAGCTTCCCTTTTATTTAGTAGGAGAAGGTGTATGAGGAAGCAAAGTCAAATTGACACATTTGTGATATGCCTGACAGCCTTCAGTATGCCCAGTATTAATTTGTTTTCTTTGGCTAGGTAAGTGTTGCCAAAGCATATTACACATAATGTGTACTTCCAATCAAAATGATGAAAAGTATATATGCAGTTTTGTTTCACTCAAAGAAACATGAGAATGCACAGAAGAATGTATATGACAAAGACTGCCTTTCATAATTAAAATATAAATTTAGTTTCAAGTTCTCTCTCTTTTTTTTTTTTTTTACAATGTAATCTAATCTTAGGTAGGCTGTCCATGAGTTTAACACTGTAAGTATTAAATAGATTCTAAGTGCCAGAGCCACGGCCATAGATTGCATTTCTAATGGTCAGTGCTGAATGTTACATATCTATATTCAAATGCACAGAGAGATCTATGCCAGGATATTGAAATGGACTTTAATTGACCAGTGAGAAGTCAATTTATTTAAAACTGCACCTTTTCTTTTAATGCTCTGCCCTAGTGAGCTCTCTTCCAAATATACATTCATTGCCATAAATTATGATGGCATAACATTTGAAGGAATCGAAACATAAAAAGCACGTTTCCTCCAAACATTTAAAAAAAATGTTTAATTAAAAAGGGGAATGGATACATGCATGTGCCCCGCATGCACACACACACACACACACACACACACACACACACCACAAAATTGAAATCCTTTCAATTTGATGGTTTTGTATAATTTGCTAGAATTTGGAAAAATATTGAGAAATATTGTCCAAATCAGGAAAAAGAAACACCTGGCACTTCTGTAAAGAAAAAGTAGAGAGGAAAGATGTGTTTGCTAAAACTCTGAATGGAAATTATTTTTAGCAGCTGAGGTTTGCTGGATCGTAGAAAGTGGAAGTCTAAAATGAACTGGAAACCAGAATAAGATGCCAGGTAAATCCTTCCAAAGGCAAAGCCTGTCACTTATCACCCTCAGATAATAAAGAAACTAACTTGGGTCTGATGGATTGGCATAAAGAAACAGCAAGAATTAAAAATAAAATAAAATAAAAACAACCAAACATTAAATGGGCTCAAGGGTTATACATACAAGTAAAGGTAGGAAATGAATCTGGGAATTTAAACAAGAATATAAATAAGAACAAGAATTAAAATAGAAAGTGCAGTTAGGTAAATGTTCTCTCTCAACACTCATTCCGATTTACTAAGCAAAACCACAGGTCTCTAAACTTACCTCTTAGAGTAAAATTCAAAAATACTAAAATCTGTGATGTACTTTCGAGAAATGTAACGCTTATTAGTCTTCTATAGTGGCTTTCAGCAAGAAAAAGAATAAGAAAGTGACATATTTATGTAATGCAGACAAATAAAAGTCCTCTTCTGCATTTATTTGGGAGCTATCATGTTTACATTCAGATATATCTGTCAAGCCTCTGTATAAAAAAAGAATGCAGCCAAGATCTGATTCAAAACTATTTCTTGGATATGGGCCCACACCATTAAATTATGCCTTTAATATTAGTAGCTTATTTCCTATTTTACAAATTATTTATGATTACTAGATATTGAATTTAGGAATGATCACAGTTAGAGAATTCATGACATCAGAAACAAATTTACTTATTAGGTTACCTGTTACCTGTGTTTCTATACAGTTCAACCAATTCAGTTTAAAATCGAGACCTGGCAAATACCTGAAATCCTAGCTCCGGGTTAAAATCATGCCTGGCAAATTTAGCTGGCAACTAATTGGTTAGAAAAATACTTGAGATTCACTTTGTCATATAAAGGTATTATGAACACTCTTAGCAGCATATCTCTATTCTACGCATATACGTCTCCCCTTATAGGTCCGTACTTCACGTTCATACCATACAGGCAAACACACACATGTGTGCATGCTACCGACTGCTTTGGATTTTAAAGTGCCTTATGTGTATTTGTGTACTGGTAACTGTATAGACCGTGTACACGCATACATACATGGCTATGAAAATAATCCATAGCAAAACACATAAAATGCAATAAGAAGAATGTCAAGCAGCAGAGATGCCTGGTGTCATCCCTGCACTATCAAATATACACATAAGTATGATTGGAGAAAGAGAACCTAAATATTTCACTGTCAGAGAATGTAGAGAACTGCAATTCATTTCTATCTCCTGTGCTTTAGGACAATGACAATTTAATACAAGGCCAGTGGATGTAAAAGAGATAAAAACTGAACACACTGGGCCAGTGTAATCAAAGATTTTCTCCAGAGAGCTGGCTAGGGCCGGAGCTCATATGCACTTATAACAGATCAACGTTGTATTGTTTCTCTCTTCCATGAATTTGCGATGAAGCAAAATTTCAAGCAAAGCTTATCTACTGCAATGACTTTAAAGTTCTGTCGAAACACCTCAAATGCTCTCCTCTTATTTCAATGCTTAATAGGAGGTTCTAGAAAGTTTATTTGCTATTCATTGGTTTGACAGAAATCACTGCTATCAATTGCCACTTGTATGACAAAGTATCAACCATAAGCAGGGGTTTTAATTTGTTTTATGAAATCACATAAGCAAAACCTTCAGGGCTGCGCAGCACTTTAAAAGTAAAACAAAGAAATCTTTTCTTTAGTCACTAGGCTAAAACAAATGTTGAGGAATTTTTCACAAGTGATACGGACTTGAGACTGGGAATTATGCCTACCTTCCAAAAGCAGGGTCTCTTCTTTGTCTATAGTTCTTGCAGGAGTAAGGTATTGTGAAAGTATTGTTAAATAGACTCATAGAGAAGTTACCTGCCCTCTTTGATGAATAGCACCATGTATCTAAAATTAATTGCAAAAGTATGGCCCAGCTAATGAGATGGTCCTTATCTTTTCTCAGCAAAGGAAGCACAAGTATTTTTTCTGCTGGCTCAATATTTTATAAAAATGCCTAAAGTGTTATTAACTAACTAAAAATCTGATTAAAAGACCTCAAAGACACAAATTATCGTAAATTCTAAAACCTGGAAAACCTGGAGGTAAGCCTGATTTCCTATATTATTTCCTTTTTAAACCTTAATTTCTTTTCTTTTTTACTTTGAAAAGAAAACCAAAAAAAATCTTTTCTTCAGCTTCTATTAGAATTTTAAAAGCTGAATTACAATATCCTTTTTTATAAGATGGTCAGTATATATTACAGGTCAGATTAAATCAAAGAAATATATCAAAGGCCGTCAATTTAGAATTAAAAAAAAAAAGAACAATGATACCTTATTGGGGGGAAAACACTGGAAAAATGATCATCCATGCAAGAGAATTAATGGATATCCACAAGGGCTTTGCTAATAACATGGGTTAATTACCGCTGCAACACTAGGCTCAGTAAATAAAGCAGCAGTGCCATAAACACATTAAGATGAGAAACCATCACTATAAGAACCAGCCAACACTATCACCCTTGCCTCTGCCCAGGAAAGGGAAAGCTGTAT
Source organism: Panthera uncia (assembly GCF_023721935.1). NCBI lineage: Eukaryota > Metazoa > Chordata > Mammalia > Carnivora > Felidae > Panthera > Panthera uncia. The sequence goes on from NC_064813.1 coordinate 52,856,409, forward strand.
TCCAGCCCTTTCTGTAAAAGGAGGATTTCTAAACTTACCACCAAATGTATATAAGGTAATACATAAATGCACTGACACAAAGGGCTGGTGAAACATGGGGGGCCCATCATTTCCTCACCACTCCCATTCAATATTTATTCCATTACCTCAGGGACACCTATTTTTGCTTATTCCTAGGAGAAAAATCATATGTTACATAATACACAGTGTCTGGACATAGTTTGGGATATGTACAGTGGTTATTATATTTTCCGAAAAACAGAATTGATCTGTTCTCTTTAGTGCTGTGATGGGCAAGGTTACAAGACTCTCCAGTCACCCCGAAGTGCAAGCTAGTTGTCACTTCCAGCAATTTACAAAGAAATCATCTGAAAACCCCACCTACACCCCCTACCTTTAAGGCTGCAGGTGTTTTCAACAGATTTACAGAATAAAAACAGGAGGAAAAGTAGTATGAGCTCCAAGTCTGGAGTTTAGGTATTCTTTCTTAGAAAAATAAACTTAAAGTATCTGTTCATAGTTCTCAAATAATATCATATCTAAAGTGACTTAGGCAAGCTCCTCTTAAAAAAAAAAATCTTATCTGCTCTGATTTAGGCTTTTTGTTGTTGTTGTTACTGTATACATTTTTCCTTCCTGCCTATTTTTATCTCATATATTTTGACATTCTAGTATTACTTTTGGATACTTGTGTTTCAATCTACGTTAGCTTTTAACAAGGAGAGATGAGGCCAAGGGAAAAAAAAAAAAAAATCAAAACCCTGACACAGAAAGAGTGGACCATACAAAATAAAACTTGTTTAGCTCCAAACAGGTATTTCCAAACACAAATCTGTTTCATTTGCAATGCCTGGATTTCAACCATCAGGCTGAATTCACTAAACTGTTCCCTCCTTGCCTTGCCTGTTTTCGAGTGTTTCAATTGCCTTTCCTTCTTCCAACAGCTGTGACAACTGTTAAAACAGTCAGTAAAATTAAGTCCGCTCTATAATCCTGTAGTCAATGTTACATTTTAATCAGAGGTTGAAAGGGATTCATGTGATGAGCACACTCATTTAGAATGATTAGACGGACACATATGTCAAAATGAGCAGATATATTATTTTCATCTATTTATGCTATCAGTTATTACTGCTATTAAATGTGAAACAAGCTTTCAAGTATTATGCTCTTTAATGTGCTGGCACATTTCCTAAAATAAAAAACACATAGTTAGAGGTTAACATTTTAGGCTCTCCTAATGGTGGTCAATAAATTGTATGAATCTTTTTCAACAGCCTCCAAACCAGAAATTGTCTAATATTTTCCTCTGAAACTGCATAACTCTGGTTTCATTTCTGCGTATACACACACGTGATAGGGTTTAACCCAGTACAATTACTATGAATATTAATAGCATGTATAAATTCTGTGGTTTATTAATTGAGACAGAGAGGCAGATGCGTTGCTTAGCATTAGATCTTTCTGTCTGTCCAGTGAACCACGTAACCATCAGAACTGCATCCAGACAATAAATCTGTATTTTTTAAAGATGACTTTTAATTGAGCCAAAAAGAAAGCTAGTTTGAATCTTGCGCCAAAGCCAAAAGGACATGTGCCCTGATTTCATTTAAATGCATCTGCTTTAAGAGGCTTATCTAAACTAATTATTCAAATTAGCTATAAGAAGTTAAATTCAAGAAAACTACTTTAAAAAGAAGCCTCTGGGGGATTTTTAGAGTTTGTTTTGTTTATTTATTTATGGGAGAAAGTTCAGAATCTGGGTGAGCTTGGATAACGCCTCCTTCCTGAGAAGACATTTAGACTCGCCGATTCTACAGCCCAGGTGCACCAACCTTCAGACTACACTTGGGTGGGCAGTCCTACCTTTGTTTGTTTTTCATTTTTATTTTCACACAATTTAAGGTTGTTTCTTGCTTCGAGTGTTTCAAAGTGTAGCAGGCACAACCTTCCAATCTTTCAGTTCCTCCCTACGTCCATCTCTTGGAGAATATACCTTGTGTGAGTGTGTATGTGAGTGTGTGCGTGTGTGTGCATGCACGTGCGAGTGTGCATACACATCTATGCACACAGTCACACTCATACAGACACGAGCAGGCACTAAGACTGCAAATCACTTTTCATCTCTGACTTAATTACAAAGCAATGCAATATGCAGTCACTAAGGACAGCTAGTGGACATCTACCTATAATGCACTACCTCGTCTTCGAGAGTTTTAGATTTTCTTCACAATCTATAGAGAGATGTTTGCCAAGAGCACTCTTTTCAGAATTATAACAGTTGGTATTACTGTAATGTGAAAGCAAAGCAATATAACTGACTCAACAGAAAGATGATCCAGTGACAGCTCCCGGGGTATACTAATATTTTACCTTAACAGTGCGTTGAAATTAAGTTTATGACCTACTCGTTTACTCAAGAATGCCTAATTTACTTGTCCTACCCCCCATACGCTTCTCCCCCACCTCTAGGGTTCCAAATACATATATATACCCATATGCATAAAGATATTCATAAATACGAATTAAACTGCATGTAAGAACAAAAGTACTTTTCTCTATTTTCTGGACATGAAGCATGGCACATATCCACAATCTGAACATCGTCTATTCAAGGGGAAATTTTAAAAGTCACTAGTGTTTCTTCTTTAGTTTTTTCTCCCCTTAAATATTTATAATGTGTGAAAATCTCATGTTACTTAATGGACTGATTTGTCAGTTAAGTGCCGACTTAACGCTAACCATGCAAATAACATTATTCTAGCCCTGAATTGCATAGGGCTAGTTTTTAAATTGTTCTCTGAAGGAGAATTAGTAAATGTGCGATTTTGCCTCTAACTCTGCACGGTAAGAAATGACAGGGAGCTGAAAATATCTGTCAAACTGCAAATACATAAGAGGCACTCAATAGTATAAATCATTTTGAATATTGTATTTTAAAACATCTTTCCTTGGGAAAATGGGTCCTAGTAAAAGATGCATTTTAACAGTTCACTAAGCATTTGTGCCAAGTGCCTATTCTTAGCACCTGAATAAGAAGTGACTGTCACACAGCTGTTTTACTGACAGTCACTGAGCTTTGCCTCAAAGGTAACATTGTAGTCAGAGAACAATTCTCGACTTACTGAATTAGGAGATCACCCTCAACACAAAAGGCACAAGACAGACACAAACAAGCACTCGTGCACACAAAATACCCAGGGCATTACCTGAATCAGTGTGCAAAGATACATTCCGTCCACACACTCACACACCCCCTACGCGCACCCCCACGACGAGTTTTAAAAAAGGAAAGAAAAAGGTACCTACTCTTCCTCGTAGTGCAGGGAAAAAGATTCAGGAAGGCAAAGTTCTACCGAATCCATGTGCGACCGGCAACCATTATTTGTGCACCCCCAGCTATAAATCAAAGTTTCCTTGACAAAGCACAGTGCAATTAACACAAATGTTCTCCTAGTGACAAGCCTATAGGCACAGCCAGTTGGGACCAAAGCTCTCACACTCTCCTAATCAAGGACTTAAAGCCCCGATTGGAGCTTATTAATATGAAGTAGGGCTTTACATATGCAGTCCCACCGGCCCAGCCGCGCAGCCGATTGGGGGGCCTCTGCCCAATCAGGAGGGAGGCGACGGGAGACTGCACGGAGCGAGCGGAGCCAGGCAGGTAGGCAGGGTGCAGAGAACCGAGGGGACTGAGAACCGGCGGTGGGAGAGAAAAAGGGAGCGGCGACGCTAGCGATCGAAACGCTCCCAGCAGATAACTGCTTTCCTCCCCCCCCCCCTTTCCGTCTGTCTTTCTTTCTTTCTCTGGGAAGCTACAAAAGAAACATAACTAACTTAACTCTCTAAGCACTGGAGGGATTTGTCTTTGGTTTCTAACCTAAGACCTACTTTGCCTTGAAAAGAAGAACTCACGCACACTCTCAGTTAATTTGGGAAAGGATTCCGCGGAAGGTAGAGAATTAAGTTTGTCCTGCCGTTGTGTGTGTTTTCAACCCCTGGGGGCTGCTTCGCCTTTAGTGCTGTACTTTCCCATTTATTCGTAATCGCGTCTTTTCCTGCTTTCCTGATACATACTGGGCATTTTAAAAATCAAAGGCATTCTTCCAAATTGTTCGGGCATGTGAACCCCTGGGATCGTCATCTCCGAGGCGGAATGCAGTTTTGCACAACTACAGAAGAGGAAATAGTGCATCAGTGCCATTTGAGGGAATGCTCATGCAAATTATAAGTGTAATAAGCATTTCTTTACCTCCTGCCTCCCTACATACAGATATACAATGCATAGCTTTTCAACTGCAGGACAGATTGGCTTCTCCAGTTACAGGGGTGGGGGTCTCAGGGCTGTAGGGGGAAATAGTGCATTAAATCCATCTCTGCACTTTACAAAATAAACACTGCATTTGGCGGGGGGGTGGGGGGGTGGGGGGGTATGGAGAGCATTACTACACAGTGCACTAAAAGTGTTCTTAATCATATACTTATTTCAATACAAGCCTCCAAACTGGGAGGCATATACAAATATACGATTTTACCCAAAACATCAGTTTCCAAATAAAATGCAGTGTACGTATTTGTGTCTATACATAACACACTCTGAATGCTTTAAAAAAATCAACCCAGAAGCATTTTGTAAATCATCACAGAGTCTGGCCACTTACAGATGATAATTTAGGAAACTAAGAATTCTCAATCAAAAGTGTTGTTTTCTTTCTTTCTTTCTTTCTTTCTTTCTTTCTTTCTTTCTTTTTTTTTAACGTGGTGTAAGAAGAGAAAGGTATTTTTCCTTCAATAATGTGTAAGGTGTTTTAGTTTCCGTATAACAAAGAGTTTTCTTAGGTCCTGTTTTAAACCACAGTCTATTTTATACGACCAAATGTATTGGAATAGATACCAGCTATTTTATGACAAACTACCACCTTATGGAGATTGGAAGACCCACATTTTGATATAATTCAGCTCTACTGCTACCAACCTTTTGCACCTTAAGTGTTCCATGATATAAATAGTATAATCTTTGAGATCAAAATAAATTAGTTCAGATATTTGGTGTGAGTTGAAGTCACTAAATCAGAACTCAACTCTCTCTCTCAACCCTTTCAAATTTTCTAGGTCTTTAAAAAAAAAAAAACACTAAAATAGAACAGCCACATTAAAATTCAGAATGTAAAAATGACAGACATGATTTGGTCCCCCCACAGAAGAAAGCAATTTCCCTGCCATGTATTTAGCCATATCTAAGATATGGGTCTGATTCCTTTTATTTGTGGGCTAAATTCATACAAGTTTTTAGATGAGAACTCACATAGCAAAAACTGTGCCTGAGAATACTGTATAAAAGCAGGTAGTAAAAGCTTAATTACCAGTAGCATTATGCTGTCTATATTGTTAAATGTGAACTCTGCAATTAAGATGTAAATTTGGTTGTGAGCAGTGAATTAAAAGAGCTTTGAGATGTAGAAGAAAATCCAAGCATTCTGCAGACACCAGGAAAAAAAAAAAGAAAAAAGAAAAAAGATTGGTCTATTCAATCTAAAATGAGACATGTAATCATTTTATAATTAAAAAAATAAATAAAAAGGCATTTGAAATAGAAACATGATTTTTCTAAAATACAATAAAAAATATGGAAGCTGCATTAGAAAGAAAGAAAAACATCTTTGGTTCAAAGATTACGATCTTCATTTCTGAACAAACTAAAATTCTCAGGGTAATTGATAGATCCAGTTGTACACATTTTTAAATAATATACCAAAAAAAAAGTTTCTTATATTTTTTTCTCAAGACTTTTTCTTTTTAAATAAAGATTATTTAATGTTATTTAATGCACTCAACCCATCTTAAAGTACTTAACACATTCAGATTTTGCACCTGTGCAGAATCCTGTACTGTATTTGGTTTCTTTGCATTATCATGCTGTGACAGAACCTGTTTATTACTCCTTTGAAATGGCTTCTTAAAGACAAGATTTGTAGTTAATTATTTACCGATGGACCTTAAGTCACCACATTTCATAGGAGTTAACTTGTACTTCCTGGAATTTTCTTATTTCCCTTTGGGTACTTATTTGCCCAATTATGAACCATTTGATTTCATTGGTACATATTTTAAACATATTTAGATTCTTCCATGTGTAGGTCTTTTCTGTGCTCACAGAGGAACATGCACAAACATCCGGTGTATAGTCCCCACTGATCTTTCACTCACCATATTTCATCAATGCAAGATACAGTGTCCACTGAGCTAGCTGCTTTCTGAATTGCCAGAAGTATACGAGTGTATGTACACACACGGATCTGGATGCTTCCCTTTGGGAATAGAGTGTTACCTTTACAAGTCAAGGACCTAAGATTACACCTACTGTCTTGAATCCAGTTTAACCAATTTAAAATTTAAAATAATATCTACTGCACTAAACTTGCGAAACGGCTCCCAGAATATTTTATGAACACACAGCTTAGTCATCTCAAGAATCTTCCCCAGCCACAGTTGTCTCACCTTGAAGGGGGAAACAGTGGATAATCACAGGAAACAAACACATCATGAGCAAAACTGAGCATAAACCTATAGAATCTCAACTACAAAGGATACGAGGAGAAAAATGAAACAAACATAGATAAACAGCCTAGAATAAACACATATTGCTAATCAGGCAATACACTTCACAATCTTACCACAAGGAGTCTACCCAAAGCAGGATACATGGAACTAAATAAAAGGACCTCTTAGGACTATTTCACACAGAGTATTAATAAATTAGTTAATATCCATCTATTATGCATCAGGCCCTGGGTCGGCGCATAGTTTCAATCTCTTTTTCCTTAAACAGTACGGTCAGAAATATCCAAACAACTTCATCCTTAGGCCCTGACTCATGCACAGACACCAGCAGAAAATATACTTCATTTCCATTTCAAAAAAACAGACCGGCAACCAGCAAAACTCACCTGCCAACAAAAGGTAGCTTCCTGTGTTCTATACCGGAAGTTTTACTGTGTTTTAGTCAGAATCATTTCCTAAAACATTCCAACAATGAATCCTCACGTTGCTAAAAGATGATGAGAAATGTTCATTCTTGCCATTATTGCATGTTAATAGCTATATTTAGTTCCCATCTTCCTTTTGCGAAAAGTAACAGGACTAATCTGTATTAAAATGTCTATAGTCGTCATGCTATTTCTGAAGCAAATTTGATTTTATACTGCACATTGGTCATCTGTTAAATATTTAAAAGTAAACAAGGCCTAACAAATTTAGATTTGCAAATGGCCTTACAATCTACCTTTGTGGATCTTTCCTCAAGACCATGAAACCTTTAAAAAGCTGCTTAACTTTTTGAACCATCTTCCCTGCTGGCTTTGATAGACTATGTATAGGATAATGTACCATACTGCAAAAAGCAAGCCAAGACTGTTAAAAACTGCTATCTTTCACTCTGAAGGAAAACCCACCGTGAACATCCCTGGGAAAAGAACGCTGATGGGCAAGCAAGAGGCTTAGATAGGAGGATCCCCTCTGCCCTGCTCAGGACTTGGGTGGCCTTGAGCGGGTCCACTTCATTTGTCTCCCCCTACTTTGCGCTCATCTGTGCTTCGGGAATTCTCTTACGTTGTAAACCTGCTTCAGCACGTACCTTTCCCACGGGGAACAGGAAGACTCCTTTTCGGAATCAGCATGACCACTTTATATCACTACCCAACCGCTATCAATTCATCATACCTCATTTTCTGTTGCCTTTCATTTCTAGGGCACAGGCTTTGATATTTAAATTATTGTCTCGATTGGCAAGAAGCAATCATTTCTACGGAAAGTGATCACTTCCACAGAAGCACTAATAAAAACCTTTCCTTTTGACAGACCTCTTGTCCTATAAATCCATCCCCTTCCCAAATTACCAAGTCCATGTGAAGAGCCCATTCTCTGGGGAGCAATTACCTCACCTCCATAACCCACCAAACTCTTCCCAGTGTTTGTGAAAGTGGGGGGAAAAAAAAGAATCAAAGGAAGAGAAACTGATGGAGGCAATTTGGTTTCTGTTTAATTAATTCGGGATTATTTTACTTTCATTTTGTCAAGCTAATGATATACATGGTAAAATATCAGGAAAAAATAAATTATAAAGTACAGTAGCTCCAATGGGAAAAAGTGACTTTAGTTATGCTGTATTGCCAACATATGTACCCTGGTAAAATACCAAACGCATTTTATAGTATCCTATGAGCCTTCCGTAATCTGCATGGCATGTATTTACAGAGCCATAGTTAACATTTTCAGATTATACATTAATAAATGAGTTGCAGTTATATTCTTTCCTGAATGTTAAGCACCATGAGCTAAATGCAGAAAACATTCAAGGTCAATGTCCCGTTTTAGACCTTTTCAGGCGGCTGTAATATTATGATAATCAAGCTTAAAATATTCCTATAGAAAGAGTAAATTAGCCTTTTCACTTGAAAGATGATTATGATAAACAATAAACCTAAGAGAGGACAAAATCCCTATTTTTAAAAGCCATAAATTGTTGACTCAATCATGTGTGTGATAGTGTTGTCCAAAATAAAGGGTAGCTTAACTCTGAGAGGAAGGGGGAGGGGGGCAGTACTGGAAACCAAGAGCAAAGGGGAAGTGGAACAAATATGACAGATTTTAGAATAAAGGAATACTTGCTTTGGTGCCAGTACAACGATCAAATTATCCACCTTAACCTCCCCATTCAGTATCTAGTCAAAGTTAAAAATGTATACAGCCATGAAACATCAAAAAAGCATCAAGTGTGTTTTTCCTGACCTATAAGACTGTTCAACACTCTGTGAGAGTTCTCCTTTCCTGTTGCTTCCTTTAACCCCTTTGTCCAAATTTTTGAAGGACCACTTAAAAAAAAGGGGGGGGGAGCTATATAGCATCTGGTGTCCATATAAACAGGCTTAGAGGCTATTACGTTACGGTCTTTCTTATGTTAGAACTGTCTGACGCACTCTTTAAGGCTCCTTTTTATAAATGAACACATTTAGGGGCGCCTGGGTGGCTCAGTCGGTTAAGCATCGACTTCGGCTCAGGTCATGATCTCAAGGTTCGTGAGTTCGAGCCCTGCGTCCGGCTATGTGCTGTCAGCTCGGAGCCTGGAGCCTGCTTCAGATTCTGTGTGTGTGTCTCTCTCTGCCCTTCCCCTGCTCACACTCTGTCTCTCTCTCAGAAATAAATAAAACATTAAAAAAAATTAAAATATATATATAAATGAACACATTTGATAGAAATCTGCTTCCCCTAAGCAAGGCAAATTAATTAGGGGTGTGTGTGTGTGTGTCTCATCCCCGGCAGAAGTCAGCAGACTGTGGAAGGCCTCAGCGCCTGCTCTGGAGGCAGGCCTCGGGCTTGAAGTCCAAATATGAGAGACGAGGCTTTGGCCTAGGGTCATGCCACCCATCTGACTCTCAGTTTCCTCTGCTATTAAATGGGAATAACAGTAAGAACAATCTGGTAAAATTGTCATGGGGATTAACAGAGTTTAAAGTAATTTAGCACCGCGTCTGGTCCTCTTTGGGAGGGACCGTATGACCCGATGGGCCAAGACATTGTGACTTGTGCCAGGTGCCCTCACTTAATAATTTACAGTACTCCCTCCTTACACTCTCCAGAGTGCCTCAGTTTGGATAATAAATTTTACTGTCATCCTACACATAGTGAGCCTCCCATAAATGTTAGCCATGTTATTTTTAAGTCTCACTAAATAAAAGAAGGGATCTAAAGAAATGGCAATGTCAGCTCATGTAGCCTTCATCCTTGACTCGGAGTTCAAGGTGCTTAATACAGAAAAGTTTTCCCCCAGTGAAAAGAGCAGTAACGTTTGCCCTAAGAGGATATGAACTGCTTGCTGGCATACGCGCATAGATTGGCGCAGTATAATGAGGGGGACGAAAGATTTCCCCCTTAAAGCTAACCATTGTGTTTTGCGCATGAGTCTGAAGAAGACAGATCTGGGAAAGTTAAGTGATTCCGCTGACTCTCCACAGCATTCAGTGGTGCATTGTTTACCAGAAAGAAGGGGAGAGAGAAAGTGTACCCTTTCTCTCCCTTTAAGACATTCTTCCACATCCCTCTACCCTAGCGGTTCAGTCAATAATGCTGTTGATTTTATTACTATCCCGAGCACAAGCTCATTCACCCAGGAGCTCCTTTGATCAGATATTCCAAGAACTCAATTTCTTCACAAGGCTTTGCTCTTGTTACATTGAATGGCCACTAATCTATGGCAGAACACAAAGTCTGGGCAACAGGGAATTACAGACAGGGAAAGACCACAGGGATTATGAGTCCAACTTGGTTACCTCGCAGGTGAGAAAAATAAGGCTCAGAGTGGCTAAGAGTCTTAACCCAGGTTTCACACCCAGGTAGTAGAAAAGCTCATATTAGAAAAGATTACATGTCTCCCCTTTCCAGCGCTTTCTTAGTAACAAGTTCTTAATGTTAATCTCACAGTCGTTGACAACACTCCAGTGCAAGGGACTCCAGCTGAGACAGGAGCCCTCGGAGGACAAAGGTCCGAAGTAAGAGACAAGGGACATCACATCCCAAGAGATAAATACCCAAGTGTATACCAAATTGTCTTTCACTTTCTCCAAAAGCTTAGAAAGACAAAAAGACTCATATATTTAAAAAGCCGTGGGGATGAACTGGTAGAGATAAATTCTCTCTTTTCTCTCCGGGTATTTACTTGTCCTTTCCCGAAGCCATTTGGCCTATCATTTCCTTTAGAGATCCAGTTTTTATTAAGTGGCCACTCCTTTCCCACCTTAACCCCTCCCAACTGTCATGTGTGAGGCTGCACCAGTTCTGAGGGTCTCCCCAAAGCCAGCAAGGGAACTCAGGAACTACTCCCGTCAATGTTACAGAAATACAATGAGGATGCCTTGAATGAGTGAGTGGATGAGTGAATGAATGACCAATATTGTTACTTGGTTTACTGCTGCCGAATGTAAAGATTATAATTCGGTTAAATTATTAGAGCAATGTAATAGAAAATTTTAAACGATAAGATGATATAAAAAAATCAGAAGTCAGTTGAGAGGAGGGAGCTGGTAGAAAGAGACAAAAGAGAAGGAAAAAAAAAATGAGAGGACAAGATTTGCTGTTCTAAAGTGCTCCTGTCCTTCCCTAATTAGTCTTCTGAGAGATCACATTCTTCCTCTTTTTTCTTTTTTCTGTTTTCCAAATATTCATACTGACTAAGGACTAGATAAGGAAAAACAATATTAAAACAATGCTGCCACATCAGTACTTAAATCTATGACCCTCACCAGGGTAACATGAAAACATTTTCTCATTTAACCTGACAGCGAGGCTTTAAAAATCACCATATCCCAGATATGTCCTGAAAACAAATCCTTTTTTTTTTATAAAAGTGTTCAAAAATAGCTCTTGTATACAACACAAAAATCTCTATATTAAGGATTCCAGGGTCTCCTTGGTTAAATGTTGACAAGGCTCCCTTGAAGAATGGCCATATAGCTCCATTTCTACACGGCATTATGCTGGAACAGCACTGAATACTGAACACTTTCAGAAAGGAGGTGGATCTCTCTTCTTATGGGAGAGGAAGAAGGGAATTAATCAGCAGAAAAAGACAAAGGTCTTGGCTTTAGGCCACTCTCTTCCTCTCTTTACTGCCTGTAATTCTTTAACCAAGTCCTGCATATTCTGTTTGGTGGTTTCATTCCAAGAGCAAGACACCGGATGAGAACACATCACATCAGGGAGAGCCAAAAACATTTCTAGAAAACCATAGTTTGGATGCAAAAGAGAGTGAGGCAAAGAATTCCCTCCCCATTTCCCTGGTAGATTAAAATAACAGGAATGGTGATGGGGGAGGGGACATGAGGACAATAGTCACTCTGAAATCCTGGGGGCTCTTATCTCACCTGTGGTTTGTCACTGCACAGCCATTTGTGTCAGGAGCCCTATCCAATCAAACTTTGTGTTACAGAAAAGCAAATAACATAATTAAAGACCCCAGTTTTTTAGAGTTCAGTTACCACTTGAATTAGAACACTAAATAAATCAAAGACAATTTTCATCAGGGAGAAGAGAAAAGAAACAGATTAACTCACCCTTGGAGAAATTGAAACATTAAACAAGTAAAATTTAACAAAGGAAGCAGATTTTTCAAACTTTACATTTTTAAAATACAACCAGGTAAAGAAGTATAGCTGTAAGTTATAATTTTTTAATTGTAGTTAATATCTAGAATATCTAATATTTTTGCTATAATTGAACATCAACAAAGCAGTTTCACACGTGCTTCTTTTGTTCCTCACAATAACCTGGTGAGGCAGGAAGAAACTCTATTATTATTATTCCCACTGCGTAGATGACAAAACTGAGGGCCAAGAGTTTATTTCATTGCCCAAAGACATTCGCTTGTTAGGTTGCAAAGTCAGGACATGAATTTCTTGTTTTTTAAATTCCACCTTTCTGGCACTTTTCATCACAAGCGGTTTCCCATAAATCTTGTTACATCCTCTTTAAAAGACACACAGGAGTACAGAAAAGCAGGCACCAGTACACATTGTTGGTCACCAAAATACTCATTTTAGGCAAGTGAAAGAGCTGCTCCCATGAGCTGTATACTTTATCCCTCCCTTTCTTACTGCAGAAACACCTACGTATTGGACGCCCAGCCTGTACCCGGCCCTGTGTAAGTTTCCTGGGATAAACATATACCTTAGTAGTGAGAAGATAAAATGCAGAAAGAAAACCTGAGATCTCAATTTCCCTTCTCTATCACGGATTTCCCAGAAAAGTTCGGTGTACCTCTCTGTTAATCAGTTTCGCTTCCCTAAGTTTCAGAGTGATGTAGCTAAAGTCTAATTCTAGAATATCTAAGCCAAAGAACAAAGAGGCCTAAGGAGGAGCAAAACCATTCTTCATCATTTTTGTTTAATTAAATTAAATTTTATACATTTTTTTTTAACGTTTTTTTTATTTATTTTTGGGACAGAGAGAGACAGAGCATGAACGGGGTAGGGGCAGAGAGAGAAGGAGACACAGAATCGGAAACAGGCTCCAGGCTCCGAGCCATCAGCCCAGAGCCTGACGCGGGGCTCGAACTCACGGACCGCGAGATCGTGACCTGGCTGAAGTCGGATGCTCAACCGACTGCGCCACCCAGGCGCCCCTAAATTAAATTTTAAAATCGACAGATTTGCCTGGAAATTTTCTAAAATTTTGTCATTCGTAAAAAAAAAAAAAAAACTGCAATTGGGACACCTGGGTGGCTCAGTCGGTTAAGCGACTGACTCTTGATTTTAGCTCGGGTCATGATCTTATGGGGTTCATGGGATCAAGCCCTGAGTTGGGCTCCGTGCTGACAGAGAGGAGCCTGCTTGGGATTTTTCTCCCCTCCCCCACTCTGCTCCTCCCCAGCTCGTATGCACTCACTATCTCAAAAAAACTTAAAAAAAACCCTAAAAACTATAATCAACTCATATAACGTAAGAGCTTTATAAACACCAGTGTTATCTTCAGGATTGATTTCATCTCTCCAATCTTTCCAGAAGGCTGTAGAAGGGGCCTGCACCGCATACTGCCAGGTGTCTTAGTCCTGGCTATATTATGGCTAGGAAGATCTTGAAGGAAACATGGCTACATTTTGTTTTCTCTATTAGCAAAGATGATTAAATGAGACAGTATTAGCTTTAATGGGCTCTTTCTGTGGTCACAGCCTCCCAGTTTGGCCCCCCCATTGGCCTCATTTCCATCGATTGAGCAGTCAGTCCTATTCAATTATTCAATCCCAATCAATATTTTGAGATGTACCGTATGTAAATGTAAACATTTTGTTTATTTCTACTGGACTTAATTCATGTGCTCTTACTGCGTGAGAAAGTTACATATTTATAAATAAACCATGTGGAATTGCAAAGAAAGTATTCCTTTCTTTGTAATTCTGGCTGTCACTTAGCTAAAATGCTTAACAACAAAATTTACAAAGTACACAGAACACCCTTCGGATCCTTGGAGGCTAGCTGAAATGTCTGTTCTTCTGTAAGCCCTTTCCAGGGGTCCCCAGGCTGAATCAGTGGCTCTCTCCTCTGTGTCCCATAATGCTTTGCACCATCGACATGCTTTATCTGATTTGTATCATGGTAGGTTGTACTTTCTCTGTGTTCTCCATTTTGTAAACTTTTTTCTAAGTTTATTTATTTATTTTGAGAGAGACAGAGAGACAGAGAGAGATAGAAGGAGAAAGAGAGAATCCCAAGCAGGTTCCACACTGTCAGCACAGAGCCCCATGTGGTAGCTTGAAACCCCCAAACCATGAGATCATGATGTGGCCATAGTTGAATGCTTTACCTACTGAACCACCTGGGCCCCCTTCCATTTAGTAAAGTTCTTGATGGCTTTTAATCATCTGTCCAGTACCTAGCACTGTAATTTGGACATTTTAGACTCAATAAGTATTTGCCCAGGAAATTGCTGATTTTGCCCAAAATCATTGCATTCATGCTGCTTGATTTTTTTGTAAATGAGTTTCAGTGTTTCTCTGAAGAAATCTTGTCAGTATTTTAATGGGGCTAATATATTCACTCCTTAAGAATTAACTACTCACTAAATAAAACTGTACTTAGACTTACGAGAAAAGAAGCGTTGTTATTTTTATATTTCCCTCCCATCCCCGCACCCCTGCCCCATGAATTAGGAGAAAATGTTGACTGTGTTTTTCAGTATTCATTTTATTCTTTTTTTGTATTTATTTAAAAATTCTTTTTTAACGTTTATTTACTTTTGAGAGAGACAGAGACAGAGCATGAGTGGGGGAGGGGCAGAGAGAGAGGGAGACACAGAATCTGAAACAGGCTCCAAGCTGTCAGCACACAGCCCGACTGGGGCTCCAACTTGGGAATGGGAGCTGAAGTCAGCCGCTTAACTGACTGGGCCACCCAGGGGCCCCCAGTATTCATTTTATTCTTAAGAAGAGATTGCATAGTGATAGCAAAACCCTCTCCTGTCCCTACCCTTGCCACAGGAGAGAACCTCTAGACAAATGTTTACTAGTTTTGAATCATATTTTAAGTTGTATTCATAAATAAATCTACATCCTTAGGTGGCCCTGACTGGTGTCAGGTAACTGAATGATTTACTTAAGACCTTGGTTTTCTGGGTCATCAACTCCTCTCTTCTTAAGAGAATAGAAAGGAAAATGCCTAAGTGGCAGTTTACAACACATTAATGAGTAGCCTTTCTAGACTGTATCATTCATCCCAAATCTGATGCTTCTGAAGAGTTAAACAATATTTTAACACAAATATTTATCCCCTCAAATTAACATCCACCTGACTTTTAGGGTAAGAGGAAAAAAAAACCACTGAAGTTCCCCAATCTTGCCCAGAGACGTGAGATATGGTAGAAAAAAATGCTTGGGAAGCAACAGTTCTCGGGCATCTGTGACCTTGGCCATAGCATTCCACCTCATTGGGCTTCAGTGAAGAATGGGATGGGACTAGTGCAGTAGTTCTCAAAGTGTGCGGCCCAGATTAGCAGACTGTGCATCAACCGGAGGCCGGTTAGAAATGCAAATTCTCAGGCCCCACAGGTTGCAGCTCAGAGGCTGGAGCCAGCAATCTGTTTTAATGACCACTGGAAGAGATTCTGACACTCCCCAAAGTGTGAGAACTGCTAGGGTAGAGGATCACTAATTCTTTTGCTCTAAAATTCTTCAGCAGTGCCATCAGGAACACATGCAGCTTCTATTATAACAAATAGCTCAGAATTCACTTTGTTATTCACTGACTGCCATCCAGATTTTCTAAACTTCATGTTTCAATGCACTGAGTCTTATGAGTCAAGTCCTACAACAACAAAAGCCTAAATAAACAAGCAAACAAACTGCCTTCCACTACTAGGGCTGATCCAAGGACAGGAATGTGGTTCTTGCACTTTTAGAAAACTCTAAATCCAGTGCTTTGGTTTCTCTTCGTGTATGCTCACTTGTTTTCACTCAGCTTGTCCTGATTCAAGATCTGAAGGAAAAACCTGAAAATCCTGAGGGACAGATATGGTGCCCAGAAGAGCTGCAGACAACCGGGAGACAGACAACCAACCCGGAAGAGCTGGTTCCCTCCTTGTTTTGAGGCTGGCTTCTACCATTCCTTAGCTGGTGGGCTGGTGCATGGACGGACCTCTTCTATGTGCCTGTTTCCTCATTTTTAGCAAGGTGATGATTCTAACCACATGTTGTTATTAAGAGGATTAAATGAAATGCTCTATACAGCAGCGGTTTCAACCTTTGAAAAACCGTGATCCCCAGGCTGCACCTCAGCCAATTAATTTATAATCTCCAGCATCAGGAGTTTTTAAATCTCCCCAGGTAAATTCAATATGCTGCCAAAATTGAGACTTGAGAACCACTGGTAAATTGCTTACCACAGGACCCGGAATCATTATGTTACCATTACTGAATCATATAAAGGAAGTATAAGTAATAGCATGACCATGGTATTGGAAAACCTAGTTTCAATTCTGGCTTTTTGACTTGTTGACTTTGTGATCTTGGGCAAGTACCTAAATTGTTTTGAATTGGCGTTACCATCTGTTAAGAACAACAATCGGGGCACCTGGGTGTTTCAGTCGGTTGAACTTCCACTCTTGATTTCGGCCAAGGTCATAATCTCACAAACCGTGAGATCGAGTCCCTGTGGGACTCTGTGCGGACAACACGGAGCCTGCCTGGGATTCTTTCTCCCTCTCTCTTTGCCCCACCCTCCCTTATGCTCTCTCTCTCTCTCTCAAAATAAATAAACTTAAAAAAAAAAAAAAAAAGAACAATCACACTAATATAACACTGTATGTTAACTATACTGAAATTGAAATTAAAAAAAGAACAACAGTTAACAAGAGGGAAGAGAGGATAAAAAAAATAGTCCTGCTTTACTTTATCAGGAATTTACAAAAACAAATGAGATCATGTAAATCCAAGCTGACTGTGAACTATGCAAATATAAGGAAAGATCATTCTTACATATAGTCTATAAAAACTACTTCTAACCTGCAGAAATGTCAGTGGCCCATGTTCTAAGTCCGGTCACTAAAAGCAAGTGACTTCTAGACCTTCCCTAGTCCTGCTGATGAGGCACCAATTTTTTGTTGTTGAGGCCATGCTATTGTCCTAAAGCCCAACAGTAATCACAGAATGAGATCATCTGGCTCCACGGTGGAATCGCAGGGAGACTTTTTAAAACTGTAGAATCCTCGGTCTCTCCCCAGTTCACTGGGTCAGAATCTCTGAGAGTGGCAGCCACACAGTTGTATTTGGGGGAAGAGGTCCACTGGCGATTTCAAACTGCAGCCCATGTTGCAAAAGACAGGAAAAAAGTGGGGAAGTTGAGCGTGACCTCACATAGCTTAAGTCAACCCGGAAAGCATTCTGGGCCTCAGCTTTCATGCGATGCTGTCATGTGTGATGCTGATGTCATGCCAAGGTGCCAGATTTTCATGGATCCATCGGGTTATGATATTTAACTAAAACAAGTACAATATTTTCAAGCATCAAGGAGAAAAAAGTGACCCACACAATGTTTTCACTGGGTTGCTGGGTATAATTTAAAAGGATGTTCTGGGGCACCTGGGGGGCTCAGTTGGTTAAGCATCTGACTTCGGCTCAGGTCATGATCTCATGGTTCATGAGTTTGAGCCCCACATCAGGCTCTGTGCTAACAGCTCAGAGCCTGGAGCCTGCTTCAGAATCTGTCTCCCTCTCTCTCTGCCCCTCCCCCACTCATGCTCTGTCTCTCTCTCTCAAAAAGTAAACATTAAAAACCAAAAAAAGTATGTTCTAACACTGTGCTTCAGAATAAAAATGGATGTGAAATGGTTAAATAAAATATGAACAGGGGTATCATAAACAATAAACTTTAGTTGCTTTTCATTTTCTTCCTTATATTCTTACACATTGTTTGAAAGGTTTTACAACCAATGGTGATTATGTCTCTAAGAGATAATAAATGAAATTGAGAGCGTGTGTTGGGGGTGGGGGGTGGGTAGTGCTGAATGGAAATAACCAGATGCCAGATCTGAGAGAGAGGAAAAAAAAAAAAATCAGCTCATTTGTAAGTAAAAAATTCTAGAACTTTCAAACTCCTGGCAGATTCCTGAACACTCATGCCTGCATTTCATTTTTCTCTGCTTTTCCCTGTTCCTTCTGCTTAGCAAAATCCTACTTATCCTTAATACTTAGTTCACCTGGGGGGTCAGGGAGACTTCTTGTAGGACAGAGACCCAGAATCTTCTATCGTCGCCACTAACCAAGCGCTATTGACGTTTTCCTCTTAGTTGTCTGATTCTCCCAGGACTCTAAGCTTCTTGAGAATAAAACTGCGTCCTGTTCATCTTTATAAATAATCCCAGCTCTTAGGACAAGTGCACAAAAGGTGATCTCCAAAGACTCATTAAACTGAACTAAAAAGCTGCCTGGCTGTGGGAAACAGAAAGGAATTCCTAAAGAGGCAAGAATAAGATGTCATGCAATTATAGCTTTATTTTTTTAATAACACTTAGCAAAGAAGATCCCTGTACACAAACTGTCTTCCATGATCTTCCGGACTTGCTACTTGAGGTTAAGTGACACGGCTGCCAGGGACCCTTGCCCAGTGGATTTAATGGCAGGTGCTTTGAAATGCTAACGTCTGATTCTCTAGGGGCTGCCACAGAGAGTCTGTAGCACCGCTTCTCCAAGGGAAGCGTCAGTATTACCTGCAAAGTGTTCACGTCAATTCTCAGGGCTCACCTGGAGAAACCCAGGGTGGTGGGGCCCAGCAATCTGCATTTTATCAAATCTTCCAGGTGATTTTAATGCACGCTCAAGTTGGAGACCCACTGATCCAAACGAAAGGATTGAGGAGAAAAATGAAAAAAACAGTCTCTGTGTTCAACTTCTTTTCAAAGTCGATTTCCCTACTATGGCTCTTCTATATCTGCAGAAACCCAGAGCAGGTGTTCCAGAACAGGCCGAGAGGCAGCAAAACCTACAATTCCCACCTCTGGCCCCGCAGGAGAATGAGGTTTAATGCAAATGACAAACCTGTCTCTTTTCTATAGTCCATCCAGACAGACGCTTTCATTCGTCACTATTTTCCCTGCAGATTGTCTTGTAAATGTGGCCACGGCCACATCTGAAGTCCCGAGTCTGACTCCTGACCTCCGGAATGTTAGCCCCTTTCCTGCTGAACAACAACCCCTTGGATCACTGACTTGCTATTATTTTATGCTTAATAGGCCTGATCTGTGCAATATTTTTTATCAGGCTACAGTCCTATCTCTAAATTCTCTATTTTGAATGAATACCGATTTTGTGACATGAAGTCTGCTATATAATGAAATGCAAACAATGAAAAGGCTAAATCAGTTTACAAAAAATCTATTTGTCAAACAGTGTGGAGATGTTCCCAATTTAGTCCGGGCAGTTCATGCAGCTCTTGATAAGGGAGTTAAAATGTGGCTGTTCACAGAATGAAAATAAAGGCATCTGCACCACAGATACATTTTCCTTTCAAAAGTCTTTGTTGTAACTTGTAGCTAATTAAATGCCCTTACACAAGAGACATACACACACAGCAAAATCGGAGAATTTTCTTACAAGGGAGCGAGGGTTAAGAGAAGAGAGCAATTCTGGCTTCCCACATACCGTTCCTCATATTACATTTACATTTCTATACAGCTTCATCAGCCTGACAAAAAAGCACAAGGGGAGGCCTTTTTTGTTCAATTTTGGATTTAGAGAGATTTCTAAGCCCTGCAAAGGAATGTACTTAACATTATAAAAAAGAAGGAGGAGGAAATGGTAGCCCTGTCTTAGATGCTTGAGGAAAAATAATGCTTTCCACACACCTTTCTGTAAAGCCAACAGAGTAACTAAAAAATTATCAACAACTTAAAGGGTTCAAATATTTATTCGTAACCATCTTCCTCGCTCCCAGAGATTATTTGCAGGCCAAGGTGTTCTGTATTAAACTTGACATTTATTGGAATGGCTTTGAATTTACCATGTCACATTTATCAACATAAGGTTTTATATATATTGACATTCCTTAATTTTTCCACGTTCTGAATTAACTTTCCATTGGGCAGATTTTAAAGTGTTAGTTTTCAGCTGGAATTTAAAAAAAACATCTTAATGTTTTTATTTTTTGAGAGACAGAGAGAGGGAGCCAGCTCAAGTGGGGGAGGGGCAAAAAGAGAGGGAGAGAGAGAAATCCCAAGCAGACTCTGCCAACTGTCAGTGCACAGCCCGGAGTGGGGCTCGAACCCACAAACCACGTGACCATGACCTGAGCCGAAATCAGGAGTCAGACGCTGAACCGCCTGAGACACCCATGCGCCCCTCAGTTGGAAGTTTTTTAATCATATAAGAAACTGATTCTCCACTGTAACTTGCATTGACTTATCACAGCCCCTAACCCGTGTCTCTGCTCTTTTTCCACAATCCTGTCTCCACATGGGAGGACTGTCCAATGTAACAAAATCACATTGGCTAAGCAAAACAGAACGTTGTGTAAAGGGAGAGCCATTCCTAGAGAACTAAAAGCTCTCTGAGGTCAGTGCAGTTTATAGTTACTTCTTCATACCTGTTCACCGTCCTGTGTCACTATACACCTGAACTCCCACGACCCTGTCCCAACATGCCCGCACATACCCACCAATGTCTTTTCCACCTGCAAACTCAGAAAGATCTCCTCCCTGGAAACACAGCATATCGCACCATCCCTTTGTAGTCTCCTTTCCGTTCGTACCTAATTTTATTTCTCCCATTAAACTGGAAGCTCCTTGAAGGCAGGAACCCTGTCTTACTCATCTCTGAATTCTTGGAACACAGCTTAGGGCTGGACTGAGAGAAGATGTTCAATGACCGTTTACTAAACAAATTAATGAATGCAAGTATAGCGGGCACACAGGCACATACCTTGTGAGCTTTGAATTGTCACTGTTATGAGAAAGGGTAGGTTATACAACGCTTTAGTCATCAAAAAATACCACACTTCTGCATGTAAGTGATGACAACAAACATGTCAGTTCCTAAGATCTGCTGGTTGTATCATTAAATCATCTCTGTATTCTCCAGGTTAAATTCCAAGTGCCTGAATCTCCTAGCGAGTGGTTTTAACTAGTCTCCTGTCTCCAACTTTATGCCTCTTTCTCATTCAACTCAAAAAGTATGCTGTTCTCAAGCGCCCTGTCTCACGTTTTCCATTGCTGTGGATCAAAATCAAGGTTTTTGTAACCTGAAATTCAAGTCTGTTCACAATCTGACCTAAATCCTTTTTCCTGGCATATTTCTCATAATTCTCCTTCAAAAAACCGAGGTATACCAACCTCCACTTAACCCAAACATACGGAAATACTGAGAGCACTCCTGCTTCCGGGAGTTTTGCTCCAGATAGCTACCCCAGCCCTCCATCCCCGCCCTGGTGTAATGCTCTTCATAGATGAGAGAAGTCTTTACAAAGCAGGCTAGAGCCTTAGAAAGGACAGAGCCAATTCTCCTTGGAAGAGGGGAGGAAGGAGATAGGTTTTCTGACCTAGCCTTCAAAGATGGTTGGGGTAGGAAAGACTCAGGGTAGGTGAAACAGTCATTAATGACAAAAGAGAAGCACATAATCATACATCTTCAATGGACCAGAAGTTCCTTGAGGCCAGGAACTGCCTGATTCATCTTGATAGTCCCTGTCAGAGTACCTTGTATTCAGCAGTTGACCAATAAATATTTATTTAACGAGCCTTTATCCATTCCTGCACTAACTCCCTCTTGCATATAGTAGGTACTCAATAAATACCAGTTAAATGAGGAATGATTTCTTAATCTTTCAGTTCTTTGAGAAATGCAGAAATGAGGAGAGATAAAATCTCAGTTACTAGGGGAAAAAAAACTTAAGAAGAAAAAATTAATGGTTAGGAACACAAAATATGCTTACTTTGTTTACACACCCAAAATAAACTGCATGTAAAAACTAGTTAAAATGTTGTGTTCACATCGCCCTCTGGTGTTAGTCTCTCCCAGACAACAAAAAACCTGAAAATTTCTAGTTTTGGGAGATTTTGCCTCAAAAAAGGGGAGCATTCTACCTTTCCTGATAAGTGCAAAATGTAACACTGAATGAGGATGGTAGTGTCTTTCCACTTTGCTTCAGTTGTTCAAGATTGAATTCTTAACTCCAACAAGGTACGGGGCCTCCAGTATATCTGCTTAATGGAGTGATTTCCTCCTTTGATCAGTCATTAGAGAGTCATTAGAGACCAATGCATTGAGGCTGCTAGCTGGATTACAGGTCCTTGTATAAAAGGTGTGCTTTCAAACCAAAGAAGACATGACTTTGCACCAGTAGCATATGGTGAAAGTTGCTCTTTGCCAAATTTGGCAAGTATGAGAAAAGTCGGGCAGAGAATAAAAGTTACAGGACAGGCACAATCTATTCATTTGCTATGAGTGGTAGGAGAGGGTGCCAAGGAGGCGAAACTAACACATCACACCATCTCAAAGTGACTCTTAGTATCGTGGAGAGAACCCTGTAATAAATATCTCAGTCATAAAACCGTTTTCTGGCCATGGCATAAAATTCATTGATCCCTCATATTAAAAATACAAAGTTATTGGTCTTTGGGGCAATTTAATTTAGAGGGTTGGTTTAAATTTTCCAAAAACTAAGAGCATAGGGGCACCTGGGTGGCTCAGTCAGTTTAGGTCATGATCTCATGGGCCGTGAGTTTGAGATCCGTGTCGGGCTCTGCACTGACAGCATAGAGCCTGCTTGGGATTCTCTCTCTCTCTTTCTCTGTCTCTCTCTCTCTCTCTCTCTCTCTCTCTCTCTGCCTCTCTCTCTCTCTCTCTCTCTCTCTCTCTGCCTCTCTTTCTCTCAAAAATAAAGAAATAAACATAAAAAAACCCTAAGAGCATATTTGAAGGAAATCTTGGATCCAGAAATGTAAACTAGAAGCAGATCTTGGCACAGATCTTTAAGAGTTTGCCTAGCAGGCTGTTAGCCACAAAGTGCTCTCCCATCACCAACATCCTCACCACACTCATCATTGTCACCATCATCGTCACTGGCATCAGGATTATGGTCAATGTTGCTAAGTGTCACAAGTTTATTGCATGCTAGGACTTTGATCAGCATTTCCATAATTTAGCTCACCTGAACTTTATATTTTTTTAGAGGGAGAGAGACTATGAGTGGGGGAGGGGGCAGAGGGAGAGGGAGAGAGAGAGACTGTGAGAGAGAGAGAGAGAGAGAGAGAGAGAGAGAGAGAGAGAGAGAATGAATCTCAAGCAGGCTCCATGCTCAGCATAGAGCCCCATGCAGGATTTGATCCCATGACCCTGGGATCATGACCTGAGCTGATATCAAGAGTCGGACACTCAACCGACTGAGCCACTCAGGTGATTATTAAGATTACTAAGATTATTAAGGTGTAATCTTAATAATATTCCAGTTTCGTTGACTAGGAGACTTAGGCTCAATAACAGCTACAAAATGGGTAGCATAGCAACAGACACAATTCTAATCCCACTCATGGGACACTTCGCAGGTGCTGTCAACCATTCTATTTCCGGCTACTAGCCACCAGATCTTTCTTTACTTGCAATTCCTCTCAACATGGTGCCACATGGAGCGTGGTTCTGTCCCTTTATTCCACACCCTTCTTTTCTTCTAAGGTGCTGATAGAAAGGTTTGAAAGGGTTAAGTGCTTTAAGAGAACAAAGCTAAAAAGATCAATCTCTGGTGGACAAGGAACCATGAGGGAGTAAGAAATGTACCATCTGCTGGAGTCTCTTTTACTTTGTGTCTAAACAAATGTCAAGGAAATAAGGAATACCAAACTTCAAGGCATCAGATCAATTTATTTATTTATACTATATTTGGCAAGCTTTTATCACATAGTTGTTCGCACTGTACTAGGTGCTAAACAAAATATTTACACGCAGGAGCGATGCAAGCCTACATCTTTTCCTCAGAAAGTAAACGCCAACCGTACAATATTCGTAGAGTAACTCATTTGATGTTTTAATCAAATCTTTTACCTCACTTGAGTCTAGTCCTGCACGCGTGCGTATGCACACACACGTACACGCCCCTCTGAACACAGTTCTGAAAGCAAAGGTTCAGTAGTGCTAGGGATCCACAGATTTTAGTCAAAGACTTTGAAAATACATGCCACGATTAAAAAGTAAGTTTGAGAAACGCACACAACATAGGACTTATAGAGGTTATTTCCACATCTCACCATCTTTATTCCTGGCAATGCACGCTGTGTTACCTATGAGTAGTCTCTTTTTGGCTACAAATGTGTCCCATCTTCCATCTGTTCTTCTAGCAATATTGCTGGCCTACTGCCACTGGAGCTACATCAGCCTTCATGATGTCATTTGACTCGATTTTATGTATTACCCATTTGTTTCACTCTCCAGGTGAGATTAGGCAAGTATATTTTTCTGTGGTTCCCTGAGCAGGTTTTCATGTTGGTTCCATATTAGCAAATGTCTCTGTTTCTGCTCTATTTACCAAAGCTTGCAGCCTACTTTGCTAGGGTCAAAAAGAAAGTCTAAAGTTTCTCCAGAAATGGCTGGCTGAACCATTGAAGGACTCAGCACAGGACCTTAATTTTCCTTCCTATAACTAGATGTCATTTAGAGGTGTGTCTATTAAAGATGCTACTCCCTGACTTTTCTCATCTGCTTTGGAATTTTGCTTTTCCTTCTTCCATTCACTTGATAAATATCAATCCAATACCTGCTCTGTTCCAGTCACTGTGCTGGGCAGAGGAGCCTTTATCTTCTTGAGTTGAAAGGCTGAGGTGTTTCCCTTTGCCAAGTGCTATAGGGCCCCACATATAGTCATGCAGGCTGACTGAGCTACTGGTTGGGAGGCTGTATGAGCTTCTGGGTCAGCTTTGCCCCTTACTAGGAGTATGTCCTTGGCTGAGTTACTTAACCTCTCTGTACTTAGCTTCTTCATCTGTAAAAGACATACTCAATAGTGTCGCTATTACTTTTTAGTTGTATTATGGTGTATTATATTTATATTTCAGTCTTTGCTATAGGGCAGTTATCTGTGTGTTAAACTCATTCTGTAAATTGTAAAGAAATACACAAACATGAAGCAATATTATTATTTAATATAGGATTCAATAAGTTTTACTTATTTGTTTTTTTAAGGGTTTTATTTTTAAGTAATTTCTCTACCCAACGAGGCTCTCCAACTCACAACCCCGAGATCAAGAATCTTACGCTCCAGGGGCGCCTGGGTGGCTCAGTCAGTTAAGCGTCCTGACTTCAGCTCAGGTCATGATCTCACGGTTTGTCAGTTCGGGCCCCGCATTGGGCTCTGTGCTGACAGCTAGGAGCCTGCAGTCTGCTTCGAATTCTCCTTCTCTCTCCAACTCATGCTCTGTCTCTCTCTCTCAAACATAAATAAATACAAAAAATTAATAGAAAAAAAATCTCACACTCCAGCAACCGAGCCAGCCAGGCACCCCAGGTTTAGCAAGTTTTAAAGTAGAGTTTTTGTCAAAAGAAAAACTGAAAACGTTTGTTGACTACCAACTATGTCCCAAGTGCTGTGCTGTGTGCTTTACATATATTATTTTGTTTAACCTCAAAGAAGATAAAAATAACAGTAGCCTTCTTTTATTGTGCAACTGTCTAATCTAATGTTAATAATAATATATAAATAGGTATGATCATGGTTCAATTTTAAGAAGAAATGAAAAGAAGGAAATGAAACTCAGACATTGACTTATCTGAGAAAACCCAGCCACTAAGTGACAGAACCTGGATGGGACCTCAGGACACTCTGTCACTAGAGGCTGTGCTCTTTGGCCACGACACGTGGTTTTCATGGATCGGAGGAAGGTAAGGTAGGCCCAAGCGAGGCTGATTAAAAGAAAAAGAAGACCGGACTGATAAAGCATCGATATTTATAGGCAAAATCATCTAATTGGCAAGATATTAATTTCATGTGCACGATGTTTTACATCTCAGTTTGGTATCTACAGAACTGCAAAGTGAAGAGATGTCAAAGCCAGGATTTAAAATATTCTTTGCTTAAAGTTCTTCATTTTCATGGCATTTTTTTTCTTTGGTAATAGAACAAGAATTGTATCGAACTTGAAAAATGCAGACAGATTTTATTAATTTTTAAAGGTATCACTTGGAAGATTGTATCATTTATTTCTACTCTATAGCTGACAATTGGCCTGTATAAATAGACGGGCCTGTGGTGAACGTCTGAGGAAAGCCTAAAAATACCCCCTGCTTCTTCACCCCCTAACGTGGAGACCTTAGAGCGTCGCCAAGCGCTAAGTAAACAAAAATCGGTTCCGGATGCCAAAAACCGCCTACTTCCCGAAGAAACGAACCGCGTGTGTGCATGCACACACTTACACACCTCCACCCCAGACAAGCACACACCGTTCTGCTCTGGTTTTCATCATCCTTACTTGCATAAAATTCTGAACATTTTCCTTAAGACACCCTGATTTCACCTAAATGTTTTTTTTTTTTTTTTTTTTTTTCTTCAACATACTCAAGAGGCCTTGGATCATTATCTGGAATTATCAGTAAGACTTAGTAAAGGCGGCCTCATCTAAGAACCCATCAAACCGGCTTAAATGGCACTGGCACATTTTATAGGCCTACTTGTTTTATTTTATTCATTTCTAGCACAAGCATACAGCTTTAAAGCTTCCAGAATCCTTGTATGTGCATAATCTCCTGTAGCCCCTTTACCTATTTGTGAAATAAATAGTATTAGTTTTCCAGTCCCATAGACTCTGAAACAAACATTCGGAGAGGTTCTTTAAATTGCCCTGGAACATAGGAACTCATAAGTGGCAGAGACAAACTCCAAAGTCATGGCCGCAATTCTCCCAGGCTTCCTCTTTCTGTTCTAGCACCCTCTTCATTCCCCCAGCCCATTCTGTGGCAATACCATGTGATAAAAATAATGGCAGTAACTCTACCATTTGTCCCACCTTTGTCCTAGCGCAAGATCATTCACACAGCTCTGTTCCTCTGCACCGTTCCTTTATGTCATCACAACGAGATGTCAATAAGAGAGGCCGAATCCCGCCCCCCTCCCCTCAGCCTCACCCCCGCCAAAAGAGTTTTTCTTTGATTTCTCCAGATATCCCTGATGCAGGAATGTAGAAGGATTGGACATTGAGGCCCAATGACTTCATTTCCCTCTAAACTGGATATCATGATTTTGTCAAACACTTTATAAATACTTAATACCAAAATATCTATGGGTAGTCTCTCTTCAATCCTACTTCTAAAATGAACAATTTGTGTAAGTTTGGATTCAAAGTCTTTCAACCTCAGTTTCCTGATTCTTATAGTGAGCAAAATGAATTTATTTATACAAAGAGTCTATTCAAACACCAAAATATTACTCATCTATGAAAATGGTATTTGGTATAATTCAAGGAACACCAGTGTTCAGGGGAAAAAAAGGCACAATTAATGACTGGTGTCCCATAAATCTTCACCCTTATTTTGTATATAATGTTGCTTATTCCATCAATCCCAATTTTCCTCAGTTTCTGCAAGTGAACTAGAAAGGAGATTTTATAAGGATTAAATCTATGATGTTGGTAATCTGCACTTTGAATAATATATACTACTGAAACAGAGTCCTTCCTCTTAAAACAAAAAAAAAATGTGTTCCCATAAGATTATATTGGGGTATGATTATTTACAAATATAGTTTAGAAAAGAAAAGGCTTCTGAAGCAGAGAGTAAAGCTGGAATTTACCATCAAGGACAGACTCTCGTTTCACCTGCAAATGTACATCCTTGATCAAGGCCTGCTCAGAAGAGTTACAAGTATCACGTTTTTTAATCCACATTACCCAGATGGGAAAGAAATGGACATTTTGTGATCCCAGAATGCTAAACTACTCTAATTGAATGCGACCTCATTTTCTAGCCCGAATTAGAAGAATAAGGAAAACCTACAAAACAGTCAAATGTTTTCCCAATTGCAGAAGCAAACACTTTCCCTGTAATTTCAAAGCACTTAGAATGTAGCCTTGCTCTTCTCTCTCTCTCTCTCTCTTCCTTGACTATCAGTACCAAACCAAGAGTCTGAATATTAATAGAGCTATTTATGTAGGCTGTTTTCCACCTTCATGCAGATTTTCCAAATTTCTTCTGCAATTTGCTCTCCGTAAACACACAGGACCCTCTAAGTTTTTCTCTGGTGCCTGCTCTGAGCACACACGTAAGCTCAGGAGCTTTTTGTCAGGTCACTATTTCTCATTCCTTATGAGGATCACAAGTCATAAGCGACAGGATCTGGAAGGATGTGGCAGGGTCAGCCAACTTTTTTAAACGCATTGTAATCAAGTGTTGTTGCTGAAAAGGATGATCCAGAGCGTGGTAAGGAGAGCCCATCCACCACTGATCAAAGCGGGCCTCGCAAACCAGAAATAGTCAAGAGATGTGATACCTGGGTGTGGTCCGCCGAAGTGTGGATATCCTCACAGATGAGGACTGTGACCCATCCAACTACATGCTTGCACGGTGGCATTCTTCAGTTGATTATTTTCAAAACGGGACGGCACCTGCTTAAATCAAATCGTCTGTTCACCCCTTTGAAATTCTGGACAGGTACAGGCTGCTTATTCCAGCGCATTCTGTTTCTGGCACTCCACAGAGGAGAGGGAACAGATGAGAGCCATCCAACAGCAGTCTGTTCGAGGGGGACCTGTGCAGGTAAGGTGTCTCAGTATATTTTTTGCACTGTTATGCCATCATTTAAGGATCAATTAACTGTCCTCTGTGGCAAACTGTTGTTCAATGGCTGGTGCCGTCCTGTGCGCCAGGGCAAACAGATGCTGCTGACCAGCATTTCCCATTGTTTGTAGTGTCTCTCAGGTTCCCTAAGTCCTTCCCGATGGCACCTGTTAAAGCTGCTTCTGTGGCTAAGCTGTTCTGCATTTGTCTGGCTGGATTTGGACTTCCTGGATCTCTGACTGAATACAAAGTGATTAGAAAGCCCAGTGTTTGGCAACAAGCAAGCCAGGGAGTAACTGTGTGTGGGCGTGAGGAGCACAATGTGTTCTTCATAACTCTGTGCGGGGAGCGCCCTGCTAGATCCTGGTGCTGGGGAGATCAAAATGGTCTCCCTCGTCCTCAGCTGTTCGGCAGCAGCTGTGTAATGTAATTCCACAGGATCTGCTTGAATGAAGTTGTCATTCTTGCAGTAATCTTTAATTTAGTAAAACACATAACTGAGCAATGTTAATTTTAACATGATGTGAGTTTAAGAGAAGTTTCCCGTGCCTGCATTTTCCATGTGGACAACAGGGAAAAAAGCATCTTTGAGAAAGAGAACTTGTGCAGAGGAGAACACGAACTCAGTGTTTTTCTATCGAAGTGAAGTTGAATGCTGATGTGTAGAGGAGAGGTTCGCCAAAACGAAACAGGATGTGTAATGAAGCTAATAGAACTTTCCCATTATTAACCTTGTCTTCATCATTATGGAATTTAAATTTCAGCTTCCTTCCTATGGTAATAAACTCAAGGAGCTAGGCCAGAAACGAACAGATTCAATACATTTCATGTTTCAAACATTTGGGCACTAGTGCTCAAATAATGCAAAGGTGACCACGAATCAATCAGTTCCTTCCCCCCTTCTTTCCTTCCTTCCTCCCTCCCTCCCTCCCTTCCTTCCCACCTTCCTTCCTTCCTTCCTTCCTTCCTTCCTTCCTTGATGGCCTACTGATTGCCATCAATTACACTTTGTAGAGAAGTCTGTTTACAAGGCAAAAACGCCTGGCCTGTTCAGGCAGTTCTGCAGTTCTTTTGCGAACAACAGAGGGCACTGATGCTTCTAATCTGGCAGACATATCGCCTCCGAGAGAACAAAATAGCTCCTCTACCTGTGGCTTGCCTTCCAGAGTGCCTACCTCTCAGCACCACATTCCATTTGCTGTAGACATTCTCTCTCTCTCCTAAGAAAGCTGCCTTTATTCTTTCTCTATTAGTCTATATTCTACTTCCCGTTTTCAAAGCACTGCTTTAAAAAGCTGTTATTCGTAATAGCTTGTGATCTTTTTTTAATATCTCGTGGCTTTTCTGATTATGAATAGCTGTTCTCAAAGCATTTCTTCTTACCTTACTGCTCTCCTTCCTAACCCCATTTAAATGCAATTCATTCAGAGATTATGCTACCGCTAGCATCTTGGCTTTAAAAAAATGAAAGCTCCGTAGGCTCTGACCCTTTCATATATGTTCCTACTGTTCCCACTGTCCAGGGATAGATACAGTGGCAACCGAATGTCAGAAATTGACAAGTTGATCGGTGCCCGGCCACCACCTGCTGAAGAACATACTGTAGGTATATTTCTTTACTGTAGAGCTATTTACCTTTTTCATAAGACTCAAAGCCATAACAATTGAAACTCTTTCAATTGAAGCAAATAAGATGCATCATCCATTTCCCTGACGTGATTTAAGTAAAGAAGAAAAGCACTCATATACCTTAAATACCTACAGAGAGTGCTCTATGTTGAGCCGTTTTCTCACCATAAAAGCTAACATCACCTGATCAGGTAAGACTGTATCATTTTGCTCTGAATGGTTCGTAAGAACATGAAATTCCATTTAGCACCACTACCCGCCCTCATCACCCACCCCCGTAACATGCTTACCCATCTTTCTCATTGCTATTCAAAGAAACAGATTTATTTCTCGCCCTGGAGTTGGGAATTTTGGCATGCCAGATTGAAAATGTACCCAACACCAAGCAGAGGATGGGTTATTCTTAGTCTCCTTACACGCTCAAGAGAAAATGGGGCAGTGTATGCCTCTAAATCAAGCAAAGTTCTTTGGAAACTATGACTTCAGCTATAGCTAGATTTGCAAGGTCTTTGTCATATTATAAAAAGAACTGGGATCATGAACCATAGGAATCGTCGCTCCAGTACAAGAGGTGAAGGGGCAAAATCTTAGACATTGTGAGAGGAGGTTGCAGAATTATCACCATATTCATTGTGTGTCTGACTTTTGGTTATGGAAACGAGAGAAATTCCTCCAATGACTTTTTGATGTCTATGATGTATGGCAGAAAAGAGAGCTACTGACATTTGGTGGGGGTATTTTGCCTCAGCCCAGCTGTGCGATCCCCTTTCATTGCTTCTGTCCTGTTCCTTTCATCCGCCCTTTATCCTCCCCCCACCCCACTCCCCACGCCTGGGCATCAGGGCCCATGAGACACAAGTGGTCTCTAAAGACACAACTTACAATATGGCTAAAATGGTTCCTGCCTCTTCCTTTAGAAAGTGAAGGGTGACTAAGCTACCCCTATCTTCTTTCCTCAAGGATTATGAAATAAAAATAAGAATTGTCTCTGATAATCTTGTGCTTTAGACTGTTTATCATATGAGGTGGAAGAATATTAGGTTTGTTGTTGGTGGTAGTTGTTTTTGTTTTTTTTTCTCATTGGAAGGAGCTGTTTCCATGCTGTGGCAGAGCTCTCCAGCAGCCAACAGTGCCTTTGATGAGAAGGCTACTTCATAAATTACAAACCACCAGAGTGAGAGTCATTATGTAGAATGGGCTCTGCCATCTGGTCATCCACTCTCTACATGATAAAGGCCATCATCTTTGCTCTGTGGCTTGGTTACTTCAAGGAGCCCTCAGCTACAGTGAAAGAAAATAGATGTATTCTCATCCCAAACTTATTTGGCCTTTTAACACTAGAATATCCAGGCCCTTGGAAAGTCAGCTGTTCCCATTTAACAGATGGGGAAACTGAGAAATAAGAGAGAAGTGTTTTATTTACAAGTAGCTTTTATTTTTTTTTAATTTTTTTTAACATTTATTTATTTTTGAGACAGAGAGAGAGCATGAACGGGGGAGGGTCAGAGAGAGAGAGAGAGAGACACAGAATCCGAAACAGGCTCTAGGCTCTGAGCTGTCAGCACCGGGCCCGATGCAGGGCTTGAACTCACAGACTGAGAGATCATGACCTGAGCTGAAGTTGGACGCTTAACTGACTGAGCCACCCAGGCGCCCCTACAAGTAGCTTTTAAAAATCAAGTGAAAATAAAAGAAAGCAGGATTTGCCCTTTGTTTCAACAGCGAGAAAGGAAACAATTGTCTTTTTTCCTGCTTTCTTTATGTATAAGGAATTTCATATACATTTCATTTCCATTTTCTGAAAAGTTCTACCAATGGAAGTTACAGGTGCCAGTGGCAGGAGGGAATAGATTTCTTATTGAACAGGTAGGCACTTTGCAACAATCCATCCCCAACAATCCCTGCCTCGTAGAGAAAAAATAAGTAAGTAAATAGAAGTTTTTAGTGAAGTTGATAAAATGCCAGACAGGAACTAATGCTTTACTTTTATGTGTGATTCTTTCCTGAAGCCAACAGGAGAAATACACCTCTCTTTACCCCTAGCAACCAGAGCAGAATACACAGCCAGAAGTCCTCGTATCCTCAGAAGTGAGCGGCTGAGCAAGAACCCTCAAACTACCTGATGCAAAGATCAGTGTACCCAGCATGGATTTGGTATGATGAGAATTACTAATCACCACAGTCCCTTTCACATTTCTTCCTTTGTAGATATCTTTCCTATACCGTAATATTTTAGAAGCAGTAAGGCATAGTGCTTGAGAGCATGAATTCTGGAACCTGTATCTGGGTCCATTAATGCCTCTTCATAGCTGTGTGGCCTTGGGCAAGTTACTGAGTGTTGCTGGGCTTCAGTTTCTTATGCTATAGAATGGGTTTTTAATGGTGACGACTTCACTGGATTGGGGGGGGGAACTAAAAAGTAAAATTGTTACAGAACAAAACTGTTCCACTGACCATCCTGCGCAGTCATCTCAATTGTGTTTTTATCTAAAGATTGAAAATAAAGAAAGGCAAGATTAGGAACTAGAAGTAAGTTTATACCAAGATGATGTCTCACTTTTATTAGTGGAAATAATATGAGGCACCTGGATGGTTCAGTTGGTTGAGCATCTGGCTGTTGCGTTCAGCCTGGGTCTTGACCCTAGGGTCATGGGCTCAAGATCCACGCTGAGTGTGGAGGCTGCTTAAAATTCTCTCTCTCTCTCCCTCTGCTCCTCTCCCCCACTTGTACTCTCTCTCTCTAAAATAAAAATAAAAATAAACAATAATATAGGTGACTTTGCTGTCTTCATAAGCTACAGGCATTACCTGCTGACATGGGCAAATGAAACTGAAGGCAAAGGATCACACACACACACACACACACACACACACACACACACACACCATGGTATCATTAGAAGCTCCTGTGCATAAACATGTTTCTTGTATTAAGAGTGTAAAACTGGGGCGCCTGGGTGGCGCAGTCGGTTGAGCGTCCGACTTCAGCCAGGTCACGATCTCGCGGTCCGTGAGTTCGAGCCCCGCGTCGGGCTCTGGGCTGATGGCTCAGAGCCTGGAGCCTGTTTCCGATTCTGTGTCTCCCTCTCTCACTGCCCCTCCCCCGTTCATGCTCTGTCTCTCTGTCCCAAAAATATAAAAAAAAAAAAAAAAAAAAAAGTTGAAAAAAAATTAAAAAAAAAAAAAGAGTGTAAAACTGCACACTAGTGCCTATAGATATGCTTAGTCCTTTGCAAAGATGCGTCAATTCAATTGGACGCTTTCAATTAATACTCAGAGACTTTTGCTTGGTCTGTAAGATCAGACTCTTCTCATGATCAAAGAAGGTTGGTATTTCTGAGACATGGCAAAAGAAAACCATCAAAGAATATTTTTAAAGTCCATATTAACTATTACCATCACCCTGCTTCAAGAAAAAAAGGAGAAGAAAATATCAGTGAAGGACTTCAGTAAACTAATACTATTTCTGCTGATGGGTTTCCTTTTATCTTAAGTCTAGGTTCCATTAACAAAAATCTCCGAAGAAAAACAAAAAAAAAAAATCTCAGCAGTACATTTGGGCTTTCTGCATATTTTCTACTAGGTGTGCGAATACATTAAAGTGTATGTACACTTACATTCATAACCTGTAGACTTTTTAACAAAGTCCATAGATATGGTCTAAATAAATATAAAGCATGCATAATTTCCTAGCTGAAAAACAAAGTCTACTTGGAGATATTAAAGATTATGTATTGTGACTTCATATCCGTGTGTAAGAGACCTGGGTTTCAAATGTCACAGGAGGGTGGGGGTGGGGACCGTTAAGAAGGAAGGCTGCATATGCATGCTTCGTCTCCATTTTCTTCAGAGCAGGAATAAAATCAGGCACCATGACCTCGCATGCCACATAAAGCTGGGCTGCCTGACCGTGTGCTGCTCAGCCACAGCTCCGTTGATGTCATCAGCTCTGTATGGCGTTTGGTCACCCTACCATTCTTGCTCACAAGGCTTTAGTCAGAAACCATGCTGATTTTACTGCCACCTTTTTCTTCCCAAACCATAAGAGCTTTCAAAAGTAACTGAATGGGAAACAGCTAGACATTTTAAAAGGGGGGGGGGGGAGGAAAAAACCTTCCATCCAAATATTCTGAAACACAAGGCCAAGAATGAATGTGACCTTGACGCAGCCTATTCATTTCTCCAAGGGGTCCAGGTCCTAGGGAATCCCAAGCCTTCTCTCCAGAGCACGCATGTGCAGATGGAAACACACATGTGTACACATATTCACACAGGGCAGTCCTAGCTTGGGATTCACTTTTTAAAAAAGACAGAAATATCTCACACTTTTACTCCAGAGTGTGGTTATCTGAAAGTACTCCTTAGAGCATTTAAATCGTGTTTTCCCTTCTCTATCCCTTTGCAAAAATGACAGTCATCTTTAACATCTTTTTGCAGGCATCTTTCCTCCTTCTCTCTTAGTTTGTTTACCAACAACTCTTCAAAACATCGTCTTCTATGGGCACCTGGGTGGCTCAGTTGGTTAAGCGTCCCACTTCAGCTCAGGTCATGATCTCACAGTTTGTGGGTTCAAGCCCCACCTCGGGCTCTGTGCTGACAACCGGGTGGAGACTGGAGCCTGCTTCAGATTCTGTGTCTCCCTCTCTCTCTCTGCCCCTCCCCCACTTGTGCTCTGTCTCTCAATATTGAGAGACATTGTCAATATGACAATATGAGAGAATATGTCTCTAAATATTAATTTTTTTTAAATCCTCTTCTAAACTCTATAGGAACAATGAATTAAGCCCAACCTAATGTTGTGCTTATTCAGAGATAATCATTCAGCCTCTGGGCTCTATCTGGATATTTGTTTCAATCTCTAAATTAGAGTTTTATTCCTTACTATCTCCATCAGTAGAGCCAGGAAAACAGTCAAGAACTCCTGTGGAGCCATTTTTGCCACATTTTCATCAAGTTGGGTAAAAGATCTGGTGGGAAGCTTTGAAAGTAGTGGCTCACAGGAACTTTCTCAATGATTTGTGGATTTCACTCTCAAACGCTCCTTTCCTATTTCAACTCCATTATAATGGATAATTGAGAACTGACTACACAGATGGGAAGGCATCCATCCATTCATTCAACGAATATTTCAAGACGCTGACAGGGACATCAAATTTGCTAACATGTAACAAGGCCTCCTTAAAAGAGGCAGATGATGACAGAATGTGGAAGAAGGATAGTATATCTTTTTTTGTTTATATATTTCAGGTATTCCATGCACACATTCACAAAGAACAATCAAGAGAAGGGGGCTGCACAAAGGATAGTTTATGGGTTCCAAAGCAATTTATGTCTTGATCTCTTCTTCTACTGTGTTTTGAATGAGATAAAATATTCGTAATAAAATTTGACTTTACCTTTTTGAAAGCAATACACGGGCAAACTGTTGCTGTTTTATAACTCCATCGATTATGTTTTTATATTAAATTTCAGAGTGGCAACAAATTAGATGACTTGTGTTCAAAGCAGAAATCAATTTGGGAATTTCAAGTCATGGTTTGTCTTTGCTCCATGCGGACTAGAAGCCAAGATCTTAGAGCCCTCACAACCCAGGTACTGCACACTATGTTACAAAAAGGGAGCATTTGCTTAAATAAATGATTGAATGAATGGTCAAAGTAACAGCATCATTCACGTAAGAAATACAGAATTTCTTATCCTGAGTTATTGATTTTACATGTATATCTAGATTTATTACATAGAATAGCACATTATATTGTTGTTGGGGAAAATGAAATGCATTTTTAGTCATAGTTACTCATATTTACCTCATATGGTCCTCACACAGGAGGGAAAAATGACCTTGAACTCAGCTCGTGCCATCCACTCCCCACACCCAGTCTCCCAAAGCAGTGGATTCTCAGACAGCCCTATCAGAGCACACACTCACGAGATGTTTATGAAACTGAATCTTCTCTTTAGTGTAAATGATCAATGGCCTGAGACAGAGAGAAGCAGTATGCAATTTTATGCTAAGGATTTGCTTTGCAATATATAATGTTAAAAAGCCTTTCAACTTCTCGTGTGCCAGCAGCAATTTGCATCTGCCAACTTCAAGGATTCTAGTTAAACAAGGAATAACCACCCCCCCCACCACACACACACTGGAGGATGGGCCCCTGTGGGCAGCCTGATTCTGGCTCACGGCAGGTTACAGGGAATCTAAAGAGACAAACTTACCCCAGAAACCAGAAGTGGTTTGGATAAGGTGCATTCCCAACCCTGATGTACCCAGATAAATCTAGCTTCTTGCTGCCAGATATTAAGGAAGGCTGTGTACTT
This sequence comes from Panthera uncia, assembly GCF_023721935.1. Lineage (NCBI taxonomy): Eukaryota > Metazoa > Chordata > Mammalia > Carnivora > Felidae > Panthera > Panthera uncia. Next base: position 52,893,139 of record NC_064813.1, read on the forward strand.
TAATTTTCTCACCTGAAAAATGTACATAGCATCTGCTTTGTCTAACTTACAGGCTTGTATGGGAATAGATGCAATCAAATGGAAAGTTATGGCATTCACTAAAATCCATTCTCCCCCTCAAACCCCATCAAAATCAAACTACTAAAAAAAGTGACAGATAAACAGAACATCTCCCTCTTTTCCTCTATATTGTAGGATATCAGAATGGTGCACAATGGTAGACAGGTTCAAAGAGCCTGGGAAATAGGTGCTTTATTGGTCCTGGAATAAGAAAGAGAATGACTTGGAGTGGAGGAATTTAGGAGATTATGTGAACCAGCAAAGCATTCCCAGTCATTTCTCTGCACGTGGCCACCACTCAGACACAACCGCAGCTTCAACAAGAGGAGTTTGTACTTATCAGAATCAAGAAAATCAGCTTCTTCCTCTCTGACAGATATAGCTTTCAGAATAGGTCTGGATAAAGGCTTCCTCCACCCCAGCAACTGAAAGGTAGCTCCTTTTAGGTGCTTTAAAAGAGGACGAGGCAAGAGAAGGTAAGTTTCCAAAGCTAAGGAACCTGCAAATATCTAAAAAGAAAGCCAGTATTTATTTCAGAAAATTAAAGGGGGAAGTAATACAACTGAAAGAACATAAAGTCAAAAAACGATACTTACTATATTCTACCGTCACCTTAAATGGGTATAACAATTTTCTCTACCAAAAAAAAAAAAAAAATTGTCACCATGGTTCATTTTGAAAGTATCTCGGGGGTAAGAGGAAGAGCATGTATTAAACACAGATTGAATGGGTATTGAGGAGGGCACCTTTTGGGATGAGCACTGGGTGTTGTATGGAAACCAATCTGACAATAAATTTCATATTTAAAAAAATAAACAAATACAGATTGAAAAAGATGATCATGAACTCATATCTAGTAACTGGTAGTTTCTAGGGTATCTACCCCCCAACTCCCCAAGAGCAAAGGGAAAAATGTAGGTGTCCCAGAGCCCTTCCCCTCCTCATGAAAGCATCGTCACCGCTCCCTGAACTCCTATCTAAAGGTTGTCATTGCAACTTTGGGCAATGCTTTGCTCGAAACAATTCACTAATTCCAACTGTAAATCTTTATTATAAAGATTTCCTTCTTCTAAGCAGTAATTCTCTCTGCTCTAGTGGGGGAGAGGAATGATTTGTTTTTTCGTTACTGGTTATTTATAAGATATCTACTCTAGATTAGTCCTGCTTGAGTGACATCCTAAATGGCTCCATTCCCCAGCAGTACTCTGCTTCTGATGAGGGGCTGACAGCCTCTACTTACAATGTCTTTCATGGGACACAATGAAGTGTAAAACTGCTGGGAAAAAGCCTATGTTTCAAAACAAACCATCTCTATAATAAGCACTTAAAACACTTTTCATTAATATATTTCTCTGTGTATAAAACAAAAGCTTAATGCTGCAACCTGGCCTTTGACAATGTTTTAACAACAAACACGATTTCAATTTTTTTAGCTGAACCAAAATAATGAAAATGCAAGTGAGGCTTGTTTGAGATGTTCTCCACAGCCATTCCCTTAATGCTGCTGCAAATTGTGTTGTTTTCATCCCAAATACTGAAAGTTCAATAAAAATCCAAAGGCGGAAGCCTGAATTAGTAAGTACAGAATCTAACAACTTTTCTGTCGCAGGTATTAACAAATACCATTGGTCTAGATACAGTGCTGTCTAATCCTTATCTGAATTTGCAATTAAGACTTCAGAGCTACAGATAACTGTACACAGTTCTGCTCTCTTAATTTTAAATGGCTGGACCTAAATCAAATCAGGCCTCAAATACATTGAAAAGTAAATGTCTAATGTCCAATTGAACTAATAGATACCACTCTTTTTAATAGAGTTAATGCTTAGTGCCAGCTCTAGGCTACCAGGAGCCATAGAGGTAGGAGAAATGAACAAATGAACAGCATTAAGAAAGGAAGGGAGGGGGGGAGGGAGGGAGTGAGGGAGGAAGGATGACAGGGAGAGAGGGAAGAAAGCCTCCTTGGAAAACTTGTCATGAAATTATGATTACTCAATTCCTTAATATAAATATAAAAGCAAGCGAATTCACATTGATTCTTTGCTGACTTACCCCCTCCCTCAATCTAATGTGCTCTGAATTAGATTCCTATTCACTTCCATTAATTGTCAGCTCCAATAGAGTTTCGTAAGAGCCTCAAAATGAAGCACTTATGAGTTTTCTTTTTCAATCTCTTGTGGGCTTCTCTCAGTTTATCGCAAATGAACAATCATGTTGGAAGGGGCTCCGTCTGTTTAATGTCATTAGCGATTGTTTCATAAAACAAACAGCCGGTCCACCATTCGGCTGCAGTTAATCTTAAATCTAAATGTGGCGGCACTCAGGGAGCGCCTCAGACTGGGTTTGTTCTCACCAATGCAGGTCTCTTAATCTATTGCAAGTCAAGGCGCTTATCTCTCTGTTCAGTTCAGGGATTTCTTTGTCCAAATATGAAACCAAACCCAGTCAACATTGTGCGTCCAGAATTTTTTTTTTTAACCCACTGGGCAAATTTTTTTTTTTAAAGCAACTCGAAGTCTATAGTATATTTATTTATTGACTGTACTATTTTACATATATTTCCCCAATACTGAAAAGTCAAAGTCTTTTTCAGGTTGGCGCCTAAGAGCCAGCCTAATCAGTGAGTTTGGGAATCCTGATAAAGGCTAAACTGGGAACAAAAACACATTTACAGACCTGGAAATGATGGGTGCTGGGAAAGTCAAAGATTTCAAGGGGTTATATGCTCCTGGAAGGGTCTGGCTATCTGCAAACATTAGGCTTATTATTATCTTAAATGACAATATTATTTAGTACCTATGTTGTCACAGGCATGGTCCTAAGAGTCACTGGAAGTTAATTTTTTTCGTTGTCTGGGTCAATAACCCTTAAGAAAGTATAATTGTCCCCATTTTTCAGATAAAGTAACTGAGGCTCCCAGAGGTGAAGAAATCTGCCAAAGGTCAGACTACTGGTACCAGGCAGACCCATCATTTAAAACAAGGCACAGGGTGGCTCAGTTGGTTGAACTTTGACTTTGGCTCAGGTCATGATCTCATGGTTTGTGAGTTCAAGCCCCACGTCAGGCCTGCTGCTGTCAGTGCAGAGCCCCTTCATATCCTGTCTCCCTCTCTCTGACCCTCCCCCACTTGCACTCTTTCAGAAATACATAAACGTTAAAAAATAATAATAAGGGGTGCCTGGGTGGCTCAGTGGGTTAAGTGTCCGACTTCAGCTCAGGTCATGACCTCACAGTCTGTGAGTTCAAGCCCTGCTTTGGGCTCTGTGTTGACAGCTCAGAGCCTGGAGCCTGCTTAGGATTCTTGTCTCCCTCTCTCTCTGCCCCTCCCTCATTTATGCTCTGTCTCTCTCAAAAATGAATAAATATTAAAGTTTTAAAAAAAAATAAAACAAGGTCTAACTGGCTTTAAGCATATGTTCCTAGCCATAGGTTCTATTAAACTGGTCATCCTATCAATATAAAAACATGCCTATAATGGTCCTATATTCTGGAGTTCCCTGGAGGGTCCTCACTTACAAAGTTTTGTAGCTGTGTCAGATAATGCACCCCAGATTTTTAGTGGAAAATATCAACTATGATTCTAGGCTAGAGTTCCCAGGAGCAGAAGGCTTCCTGTCGCTTCAGCCCTAGATAGTAAAGGTCACTTCAGAATTATAATGAATAACTACCCAATTTCCTCACTGTAGCTTAACTGAGGGGCTCTGGCCAAGATGAATTAGTCTCCACAGGTGGAAACTTTCAGGTGCCAGTTCCAGCTCTGTGTACCTCCCCTTGGCCCCAAACTCTCTCACTATCTCCTTCACACACCACTGGGCCACCCACCCACTCATTGGGCCTTTAAACCCTGCTGTTCTTTTATTCGCTTCCTGTTTGATTTTAAAAACCATTCTGTTGGTTTTAAATTTTTTGCCAGTTCCATAATTAAATAAAAAAAAATCAAAGGATTAAGCTCATTCCATACTATTGAAGAGTCAACCGATCAGCTAGAAAATCTTCGTTTAGTGCCGTTTATGTTCCAAACACTATTTATGTTCCAAATACTTATACAGTATTTGCTTCCCTTACTCTACCAATATAGTGATTTTCCATTGTTCTAATAATTTGTTAGAGAGATTCTGAGGGCCACGCCTCATTCACATCCCCCTGCGCTGGCCTTTAGGAGTTACTTTCAGCTCCTCGGACGGGACAAGCACTTTTGCCTCTAAGCATTTACACACACAGTTCCCTCAGCTGGTTATTCTTCTCACTTGGCTAATTCCTGCTCAACCTTCAAAATCAGATCAGATGTCCCTTCTTCAGGGACATGTCCCTATTCACTGCAGGATTTTACATGTCCAGGCACTTCTGGCCAGTGCAAATACCCCACCAGACTTTAAACACCACGAGAGACGGGGACACGTCTCTCTTGTTCAGTGTTGCTCCACAGCATGAAGGACAGTGCCTGGTCCAGAGGTGGTGCTCAATAAATACTGCCTGCAGGGATGGATAAATGAATGGATGAATGAGAGGAAGGGTATTTATCTCAAATTACTCTATTCTCTTAACATCTCAAATCCTTTTAAAATGAAAACAGGATATATTTACACACATATGCATATTCTATCAGACAGATATCACCTGAAGAATGGCAGTTAGCTGACTGCCATGGCCTGGGATTTTGTTGTTTTTAAAATTAGGATTAGGAGTAAATAACATTCTGGATGGAACTTAAAACTTCCCAGAGAGGAAGTTAGACTTCCTCTATAAGGGATAAGGGTAGACTTCAACAGAGGGATAGAGAGATCAGAAGAAAGAGGATGTGTACATTTTTCCTGTTTTGCAAGGAAATTGATATTATATCAAGATGTGTCAATTCAATCTAACAAGTCGTCATTGAGCCTCAGCTGATAGGACAGGCTCACGGGTAAGCGTTATGAGGAGGTCAAAGATGATTAAAATATTGTGCTTCTGGGGCACCCGGGTGGCTCAGTCAGTTAAGCATCCATCTTTGGCACAGGTCATGATCTCCTGGCTCATGAGCTTGAGCCCCACAACAGGCTCTGTGCTGACAACTCAGAGCCTGGGAGCCTGCTTCAGATTCGGTGTCTCCCTCTCTCTCCGCCCCTCCCTGGCTTGCGTTCTGTCTCTATTTCTCTCTCAAAAATAAATAAACCTTAAAATTTTTATTTAAAAATTAATTAGTTAAAAAAAGATAAAAAATAAAACATCGTGATTCTAAGAATGCATGAGCAGAGGAAGAGAGGGCTAGGCAAACAGATCCAGAAAGTGAGTTCTGCCACTATATGCACTCTTTTTCATCAATACCTGACCTTTCCCTTTTGTAAACTCTAGATATCTTTCAGCATCAACTATGAGTAAAATGACTAATTTATGCAATTAATACAAAGAGTACACTGGTCCTCAGAATCAAACAAGATTTTAAAGTGGCAAACTTCATTAATGGCAACCAGGAAAGAAAATAAAACCTTACAGTCTTAGTTCCTGACTGAAAGTAAATGTCTATTGAGTGAATAAATGACCCACAATCTCATATTTACTGAAAATATCTATGCCAGCAAATCTTTTTTTAAAATTTTTTTTTTTACATTTATTTATTTTTGAGAAACAGAGTGAGACAAAGCGAGAGTGGGTGAAGGGCAGAGAGAGAAGGCGACACAGAATCTGAAGCAGGCTCCAGGCTCTGAGCAAGCAGGCAGGACAGAGACTGATGCAGGGCTCAAACCCACAAACTGTGAGATCATGACGGGAGCCAGAGTCCGACACTCAACCAACTGAGCCACCCAGGCACCCCTGCCAGCAAATCTTTAAAGCAAAGGCCACAAATAACCAAATGGGCTGACTTGGCTTCACAGAATTCTCCGTGGCCCTGCCAGTCCCTTCTATCTGAGGAAAGCAACACTTAAAAACCATAATAACAGTCACAAGAATATACTTTGAAGAGAAGCAAATTAATTTTTACCTATATTTTCAAGTCCTGAAAAGCCCCGTGCTTTCTGCAGCAGGACCCCAATTGGCAGTGGGACCACAATTTACCTTAGCACTAGTTAAAGTAAATGAAAAAAGCACAGAGCTCATTTACAGACCCTTTCTTCCTTTGAACTGGTATGCAAACTAGTTCCTGCCTTCAGGTTTACAACTTGGAGCTGTCCAGCTCTTGAATGCAATGCTTAGTTTTCAGGGAATCAGTTTCATGATTTACAGCCCAAGGGTAAACCAGTTTTCTGACTCTCAAGTACTGTGCTAATGACACTTCCTAGTGGCTGCGAACAATAACAATAATAATACCAGCGCTCTGCCAAGTGCTTTAGCCCTAGTGTTTTATTAATTCTCACAATAACACTCTAGGATGGATGTTATTTTATTCAGTGCCCTTTTTCCTACAGATAAGGAAAATGAAGTACGGAGAGCTATGCAATCGCCCAAGGGCACGAGCTAGTAAGAACTAATGTGCTATGGAAACCAATCAGGCCAGGGAGCACCACGTCAACAACAATTCTTAGTCCCACAAACTTGACATAATTCTTGAGCTCGAGATGCTTTCCTAAAGGTAGATACTGAATGACAAAAGATAGTATAGAAGTACCTTATACAAACAGATCCATGGATTATCATTTGAGTGAAATTCCCAAGATTGTAAATTTTTGAAAGCATATGCAGTGGGCATTTAATAAATCCTTTGTTTGTTTAAAGTTTATTTATTTAAGTAATCTCTGCACCGAATGTGGCGCTCAAACTCACAACCCTGAAAATGAAAGTCATATGCTCTACCGACTGAGCCAGCCAGGCACCCTTAATGAATGCTTTTCGGATTAAACTCACAAGCTACTGTACCTAAGAGCACTAACTCTTACAGAAACTTTTTTTTTGATCTCTTCTCATCATTTATAGCCAAAGAAAGCAATTAAAAATGGATTAGCAGAGGCAATAAGGCGGGACAATTATATTGGGGACCATTTGCACTGGTACAAGGCATTTAGGTGAGAAAATCGGTTGAGTTCATTTTCCTCACATGTTCATTTTGGTTTCCTTCCTAAATGTGTATGAATACACTTTCATATAATAACTTCAGAAAAAAATTGCTAGAGTATGAATATTTTCAGGCCATAACATGTTCTTTATTGGTCATGAAGCCTCTTTGGGAAGTACTACAGTTTTCAATAAATCACTAAAAAAACCCCATAATTTTTATTATTTGAAAAAAATTCCCTTGCTCTCTCAATTGCAAAGATTATGCTAATGTTAGTTTTTTTTTATGTTTTTAAAGTTTATTTACTTACTCTTGAGAGAGAGAGAAAGCACGAGTGCAGGAGGGGCAGAGAGAGAGGGAGAGAGAGAGAATCCCAGGCAGGCTCCACACCATCAGTGTGGAGCCCGACGTGGGGCTTGAACTCAAGAGCCACGAGATCATGACCTGAGCGGAAGTTGGATACTTAACTGACTAAGCCACCCAGTGCCCCTGATTATGCTAATTTTAAATATATTCTTTTTTACAAATCATATTTTAATTCACACTGTTGATCAGGAAGGTAGAGTGAAGTATAAGGAGGACAAATGAAGAGTGAGGGCAAGAAATAAGACAGGAAACTGAAAATAAATCAAAGAAGAAACTAGTAACAAAATTAATGTAAACCTAGCATTTTTGGCTGGGTAATATCTATTATTCCTTCCCATGCTATTGTGAAGCTAAGTTCAATTCTATTTTTTGATTTGCAGTTGTACTTAAATTGGTGAATTGTTAAGGTTTTCATCATACATGGGTAGTAGCACGTGATGAGAAGAACAAAGATTCTGGATCCCAAGAGATGTAGAAGTGGACTGACCTCAGACAAGTACCCGCTTTGCGTGTACTACTCAAAGTGTTTGGTTTTGCCATTTATAAAATAAGAATAATAATGTCTTACATAGGGGGGCGCCCGGGTGGCTCAGTCCGTTACACATCGGACTCTTCATTTTGGCTCAGGTCATGATCTCACGGTTCGTGGGATCGAGCCAAGTGCCAATTGAGGGAATCCTGATTGGGATTCTCTCTGCCCCATCCTCCCTCCCTCCCTCTCTCTCTCTCTCTCTCTCTCTCTCTCTCTCTCTCTCTCTCTCTCTTGCTCTCTCTGAAAATAAATAAATAAACCTAAAAAAATAATGTCTCGCATAGGTGGCTGACTATTAACTATAATAAGGGTAAAAACTAACACATAGTAGACATTCACTCTGTTATAGTCTTGTAAAGAAGACAAATCTGTAAAAAAAATTTACTAAAATTCAGAATAGATGGAAATAAATGCTAGGACAGTTAAAAGCAATGTCTTACAAGCCACGGTACTTCTATAGCTATCAGATTCCCCCTGAGGTTCCTGTTAATCACGTACATTTCTGGGTCCCGAGTCAGACCTACAGAGCAGAGTCTCTAGGGTTTGGATTCAAGAAACTGCACATTTGCATTTTCAACAAACTCACTAATTGATTCCTATGTTCATTTAAGTTCGAGAATCTCGACCAGGAAGAAAGAGATAATATATCAGTAAGAGACCCAAAGGAAACTGATGGCACACGTTGGCTGGGCTGATTCCAGGAGGTTTACTTGCAGAGGGACTAATTGTAAGGGGACTAATTACAGTACAAAGAGGCAGCACAAGAGATCATGCAAGAACTGTTACCACCCCAAGGCCCAAAGAATGGAGTAGAACCTGCAAGAGTGAGAGTCACGTGGAAGAGCCTTTCTTTAGAGAAGCAGTGACCTTTGGTTGAGGAATACAGCCAGAACAAGCCCTGGAGCAGTGGTGATTCGGAGAATAAAGCTTCTGTTCTCACTTTTCTTCTCTCCAAGCACCTACTGAGCCTCTGCATTAGCTGAAACCAACTGGAAGCCTGAGAACCCAGGAATCCCATTGATGTGGTTTACAGAGGTCACCTCCGGGAGGAGAAGCCAGGGGGGGAAAGCTGGAGATTGATCTAGAGAGTCCGTGGAAGAGAACTGGTATGGAAAAGAAGTGGAGGGCTGGCGGCAGGGATGAGGAAACTTCACACATGAAATAGTTCTTAAGGTCGAGAATTACTAAAATGTTAACACTGATACTAGTGATAATGGTCGCTCTGTTTACTGAGTTTTGACTCTGTATCACTGTTCTAAAGATTTTATACATATTAAATTGTTTAACCCTTACTACAATCTCTTAAGACAGGCCCTACAATCATCCCTATCATAGACGAGGAACCTCTCCCGCCTAAGGTTACATAGCTAACCTTCACAGAAAGACCGGTTTAACCTAGACCGCGCTGACAGCCGTCCTACTCCCCTGTCTCAGGAGGTGCTCTCGGAGGAAAAATGGGTTACATGCTGAGGGAAGAACAGAGGAACAGGAGAGGTAGAAATGTCCGGCGTGTGAGGAAAACATGAAGAGAGTGGTGTGGTCAGACACTAAGGGATCCGGAAGGAGAGGAGAGAGCCTTGGACGTCGTATGCTGGATGGAGTTGTGTTTTTTCGTGCTGGTAGTGGGGAGCTCCACTGCCTCATAAAGCTTTTCAACATGCTGCTCCTACAACCTGGACACCGAGCTAATCCCTGGGCTTTAGCTGAACTCAACACGCTGAGGTGGAAGATAGCTTTATTGTTACTCGCAAACGGAGTATTACGGATCCCTGCTTCTTTTTCAACCTTTCATTTCTTGCTACTGATATAACTTTTTATATCAGTGGCACTAGAAACACAAACTCAAAATATCTCGAGGCAGTGGAGGTAAAAATAGAATGTAATAGTACAGCAAAGCAATCTTCGTAACAAATCTTGTAAAGCGAACCTGTCGGGCTTTGATCTCTTCATTCAGCATCCTTGTCCTCACAGAGGGGCACTCACATGCAAACCTGTGACAAAAGAACCCGCTCCTCATTATTCTGTCAGTATTATGTCTTTTGCTCCATCAATGTTCAGCCCACCACCAGGATGTGTGTACACCCTTCTCCCATCAGATGTAGGTGTTTACAGTTGCTCTGGTTCAGGGTGCTTGGGAGGTGCAATTATCCAGAGAAGACATATGTGAGGAGGGAACAACACAGGAGGAGGACCAAGGACAATAATGCAAACAACAGCCTCAGCTTTTCCTTCTGAGCCACGGGATTCTTACGGATGCACTTGCCCCTTCCATCTTTCCCTCGCATCCTCCCAGCCCCAGTTCCAACGCGGGGATTATTCAGACTAAAATAAGAAATTAGAACCCTGTTATTTCATGTACTGGAACTTTTGCAGCACCCTATGAACTGCTTGAGGACAGTAGCACATTCTAGGGGTTGAGGTGCTAAAACATCTGGTCACTTTGAAAGTCTTTCCCTGACTTGGGCAACGTAGTGTGATACTTGATGGGATGGCCATGAATACTTCACTAAACATCAAGAAGACATTCATAATTTATATCAGAAGTTACACCATAGACACTGGCCTGCTGTCAGCATTTGGATACAAAGTTGGAGTCTCCTTGGAAGCCCCTACTTTATCCACCCAGTTCTCCACAACTCTGCTCTCTTGGGTCAGATGTGACTCAGACCAAATACCTCTGGCTGTAGATCCAGTGTTCTCTTGCCATTATGCAGTTAGTGCAGATGTTATGGATTTAATTGTGGTTATTACAAAGTCTCTTTTGTGATCTAAACCAATTTCTCTTCCCTTACAAATAAAACTTGTGAAGCTCAACTCATTTATAATCACTGAATTCAAGAATGAGAAAAGGATCTTCAAATCATATCATCCAACTCCTTGTTCTAACAGATAACTAAGACACAGCAGAGGGAAAGACACTTATCCAAGGTCATAAGCAGTAGTGAACCTGACTCAAATTGTTGTTTGAGTACTTTCATCATGCTGACTCAGCAAACCAGCTGATTTAACTTGGTTTTCCTTTCTTTCCCTTTTCCTTATATTTTTAAAGTCACATCAACTTCTAAAAAAAGAAAAGAAAACCCACAAAGGAATAGGTACTGGCCAAAATTTCAAAGATAACTATTTCTGAAAATTAAGGGCATAAGGAAAGAAGGGGGAAATTTTTGAGCCTAATGCCTAAAATGCCAGCCAGATAGGTTAATCATAATCTAATCATTGCAATGTTTATCATGGGTTATAGTAACAATGAGTTTAAAGCTATTTGAATAACAAGATACTGGGTTTATAGCTCCACGATGTCTGTAATTTTCAATATATCTCATGGTGGAAAAATATAAGCAATCACATTAAGCCTTTGATTGCTGCTAGTACAGTTTACTTAAGTCGATACATAACGTATACAACACAAAGCAGATAGCTAAGTAACTAGAAAGCAGTCACATGCCCGGGGCTGTGTGAATGTCTAAATGGCACATGAGAGGTCTTTTGCATGCTTTTCTTCTTTAGATGAATTTTCTCATTGTGATAGTTTGTATTTATTCTGGCATTCAAAAATTAAAAAAAGAACTGACTAACATGCTAGTTGACTTTATTTTCAAAACAGTATTTCCACGAGAGGATTGTAAACCACTAAAAACTTCCACTTGAGATTACTGGCTACAATAAAATCTTAAACGTCAAAGTAAAAAGTCAACAAAGCCTTTGCAGCTACCCAAATTGCTGGCATGCTTTATTATTGAAGGGGGCCCATGCTATGCTCACCATTTAACACATAATGCCTTTACCTGTCACAAAAATCCTGTTACAAAGGTATTATCAGCCCCCTTTCCAGTTGAGAAAATCAAAGCTCAGAAGCTCAGATGCCAAGATCACAGCAAGGCCATGCAGCCAACGATTAGAGAATCTACACTCAAATTCAGGTCTGCCTTGCTCCAAAGACCGAGCTATATCCTTGAAGGACACTGCCCTGTTATAGTTGATCAAATACCAATACACCATTGAGAAAGGGTAGGTTTCAAATGACTTCAAGCGAACACATTACACTATCTCAATAATATCCCATCATATCCTAATACTTTCCTTCTTTAAAGATTTTGTTTTGAGAAAAGAGGAACTACTTTTATTTAATGACTGCGGATAATTATCCTACAAGGTAAATATTATGTAATAACCTCATCACACAAGGAAGCTCAGTCTGGGTAAAGCTACTGCCTTGTCTAGGATCACACTGTACAAAGCATAGAAGCCAGAATTCAAATCCTACTATGTGTGGTTTAGAGCTTATGTTGTAAGTACTGTATTTTAAGCCTCAAAACCTAGCATCAAAAGAGAACCACCTTATTGTAAGCCACATTTTTCTCATGAAATACCTCAATGAATGCCCAATATGTGTCACTGACATGGGCAGCCTGAAGTAGATGTTTTGGGAAATGGAGGCTAAGAAAGTGATTAAAATGTTACCTCCTGATCTCAGAGAGCTTAGAGTTCAGCAGGAGAACTGAAGAAAGGGATAAAACCAGTAGGGCAGGCAGTGTTGGATTAGCATCCCCAAATAAGAATGAACAGAGCAAAGTTCCATTTCAGAGGAAAGATCACTTTCAAATGGAGAGATCAGGGACTGCTTCCCAAGGGTGTCCTATGAAGTCCTTGAATAATGGCTTTTGACAAGACATTCCAGGTAGATGGGATGGCATCAGGCACCAAGGGTAGGAGGGAAAGAGTGATTAGGCCAAGTTAGCTTCAGTACATTGTGAATGCAGGAACACAGGGTGAGATAACATTGGAAAGATCGTTTATGGCCATCAAAAGTCTCAACTTTTAGGCTAAAAATTACGGGCACCACTGTTGGACTAGGGGAGCTACAGAAGCTATTATAGTATGGGAGAGGAACGATCTCAGGTATCCATGAAGCCGCCGTGTGTCAGTTGGCCTGTGGTGTTTAAGTATTAGTCAAGAAATCAGTAATGAGACTACTGGAATTGAGTAAGTATTGATGCTAATTACAGTTCTATGTAGGTAGGTAGACTAGCAGTGGAGATGGAAAGAAATGACAAAATGAGGAAGTAAGGCCAAGGATAAACCGCCAAGAGTTTCAAGTGACTAGCAATGGAGGTACAGACTTTGATCTGTAGATTTTGAAATGCTGAAGGGACACCTGCCTTGAGGTTTCTGGTAAACATTTAGAAATACAGCAATTGAGCAAAGATATGAAATGGGTTGGAAATTATGATTTTGGATTTCTCCTGCAGAAAGATGGTGGGTAGATAATATCATTAAGGCAGAGAACCGAGAGATAACAGAGAGGAATATAAACTAAAGAGGAACCCACTTTCAGGAAGTAGAATAAAAGAGAGCTACTATCCAAGGAAAACTGAGAAGTAAATTGGGGTAGGGCAAAAAAAAGCAAAGGGAAGCCGGGCAACAAAGGGAAGGAGTGTTAGTGGTGTAAAATACTGTAGACCTTGAGAGAATGAGAGATCAGATGAGACTGGGCCTGTCCACGGTGGAATGGACATAGCCCGGATGAGGAACAGGAGACGAACAACAGTAGGAAACACTAGTGAGTCTTCTGGCAGACTGGTAGCTGGAGGCCAGAAGTGCAAGTCACTTTGAAGGAATGTGGTCTGAAAAAGGAGAAAGCAGAATTCGCTCATGAACAGAGTTGGGTTTAGATGGGTTTAATTTTTATGAAGCATATAGGAGACCTAAGCAGGTAAGAAGAGAGGACCGTCTGAAAGTTAGTTCCATTATCCTGGATTCTTCTGCACTGATTAGCATGTATTCATATTTTACTCTATAAATGTTTGCATCTTCTCACCAATACATGTTTCAAGCATGTGCCAAGATCCTATAGCATTGGAGACACATCAGCTATTGTGTTTTGCTCTCCACATAATCTTCTCAAATTCTAGCAGAAGACTAATTTTTTCTATCATTGAACACATTCCTGTGTATATATATATTTCCATACACATATATCTCAGGCACTTAAAACTTAAAAAAAAGAAAAAGGAGCAAATAACAATCATTACAACACATAAAACTAGAGAAAATGTTAAACATTAAGTAGCCAATACTTTATATGAATTATCTCATTTAATTTCTAAAACCACAGTTTGAACAACAAATACTTGTTTTGTTTTGGAATTACATTTTGCACAATACTATTCAACAATCCCTGCCTTTTCTTAAGAAGCTGCCCTTTCTTAAAAACAATTCCTGGGTGGCCCAGTCGGTTGGGTGTCTGACTCTTGATTTTGGCTCAGGTCATGATCTCATGGTTCGTGAGATTGAGCCCCATGTTGGCCTCTGTGCTGACAGTGTGGAGCCTGCCTGGGATTCTCTCTCTCTCCCTGTCTCTCTCTGACCCTCCCGTGTTCATACTGTCGCTCTCTCTCTCTCTCTCAAAATAAATAAATAGAAAAATATTTTAAAAATAGCTGATGATAGATCCACTGTTAAGACCTTGCTAACAAATGGCTTCATTCACCCATTTATGCATTCATTTATCTATCCATCTTTTCATTCATTCATTCATTCATTCCCAAAATATTCCTATGCTATGCCAGGTACTGGAAAAGATAAAACATCAGCCTCGATTATCATCGCACTTTGCTACAAATAATTCTAAAGATACATTTCTTTGTCAGGTAAACCAAACACTGTATTTCCATTAACGGCTATTTTTAAAGTCCAGATAAATAAGAGAAGAAAATAATACTTTCTTTTTATATTAATTTTACTCATCTAATAAAGATGCTTAATAGTTCTTTAACATAAATACACATATGCTTATAGCAGTATGAAAAAATTCAATTGGAAAATTTAAATTAGGCACATTTCTAATTTAATGCCTTATTATCTTTGCCATAGCATGCGCATACAGTTATCTAATAAGTAAAATATGTAGAACAAGGAAGAAGAGCCCTGCCCTAAGGGAATTTATAATATATTCTAATGTATTCTAATGGTGTGTGAAATATACATCTAAAGTCAGAATTTGTCAAAATTTTGTAACTGGGAGATGCTGATAACTATGTTCAAGTATGCATCTAAAATATTCCTGCCATAGGAAAAACATGTCTTTATTCATTGATGCTTATATATTGTATTTAAAAGCTTCCTTATGTCCTGCTAGAGAAATAATTAATAGGCTTCTACCTAGAAATATTTTGTGAAAATAATGTGAGGCAGCCCTGTAGAGTTTATTTAATGCATTGTGGGTTTTTTTTCCCTGAGATATCATTAGATATTCAGGTGGTAAATTTACTTATAGTATTTATTTTTAAAGCTGTATGTATTCTTTTTTGGGAAAGATACAGCAAATGAGGTAAATTTAAATTTCATTCGCCAAACTCTGTGGTGAAAATGACACTGCTCTGGCCGTCAAGGGGCCTGAGTTCTGGTCTTGGCCCTAGATGAGTCTAGGGGAACACCACCTCTCTCAGCCTCTGAGACCACCCTTTATAAACGAGAGATAGCATCAACATAAACTGATGGCAGTTCCATAATGGTGGCATTCCATGAACTCAAATGCCTTTGGGGCCAGGCAGGTACCAGACAGGTTTAAGCAATATGGAGTAGTGGTATCTAGGGCGAACTGGAGAAAGGAGGTCCCATCTATATGCATTCAAATTCTAATGCTGTTCAGACCAACAGACGAAGAGCCAAACAAAGCATAACTGCAGCCCACGTACAGCCAGTTAACAACATCCGCACTGCATGACTGCAAAGGTAATTCCCAGTTCTAAAACAGTAGCCCTATGGTGTTGAGCTTCCCAGAGAATCCTGCCCTTTTCAAGCTCTGGCTCCTTCTGCCCTAATATCCCAGGGGAACTCAGTAGCTTGGGCAGAAGCTGCACATGACTAGTTCCAGAGCATTCTTCAACTCCACAGCATTCAAAAACTCCAGATTTATAGCTCCACCTTTATCCAATAGCTAGAACACCACGTGAGAAAAACAGTAATTCTCACACAGAGATAGGGACACCGAAGTGCTTAAGGTTTTCTTCTCCAACATAATTCTTTAAACTGTTGAAACATATTCTTCATCATTCTTCAACATTTAAAGGCAAAATTTTTAGTTTGAAAGGTCTGTGTTATTTGCCAACGACCTCAGAGAAAGTTAGTTTTATAAAATAGAGTGACCTGCTGAGTTATTTTTCACTTACCAACATCTTCTGGCTTTGGAGCTGGATTCCCAAATAGCTTAGTGGATCTGACCCAGTGTCAGATTACCCAAAGAGAGGCTAAGAAATGTGCTTGGGCAGCAGCAAAGCAAGGACACTAATACTTTTTTTTTTTTTTTTTTAAGATGCTGTTATTTGATGTTTCCAAAAGGGTGAAACACACACACACACACACACACACACACACACACACACACACACACTTGATGGACTCTTTGGTGGAAAAAATCAGAACTTTGTTGATTTCTTTTCTTTTTTAAACGTTTATTTATTTTTGAGACAGAGAAAGACAGAGCATGAACGGGGGAGGGTCAGAGAGAGAGGGAGACAAAGAATCTGAAACAGGCTCCAGGCTCTGAGCTGTCAGCACAGGGCCCGACACGGGGCTCGAACTCATAGACCGCGAGGTCATGACCTGAACTGAAGTCGGCCGCTTAACCGACTGAGCCACGCAGGTGCCCCAGAACTTTGTTGATTTCTTACATGACTTTGTAGTTTGATATTGCTTTTATTATAAACACCTTTAGGTAGGAGATGAGGAGGTGGCCATCCCTTTTAATGCTCCACATGGTTTCTACAGATCTTAACCTGGTCACAATCTGATCATTTTGGTGGAGAGAGAAGTCAAGGAAATGAGGGTCAAAAAAATCTGAATCAAGGAAAGTAGAATTTTAAGTAAAGAAAACTTGGACTTAAACTAAGTCTACTTTCTGTAACATTCATAATAAAAGAGTGTGAACTTTCCTTGAAGAGACAGGAATTGGCAGAGCAAGTGGATGGCTCAGTCGGTTAATCATTCGACTCTTGATTTTGGCTCAGGTCATGATCCCACCATCCTGGAATGGAGCCCCACTTCAGGCTCTGTGCTGACATAACACAGCCTGCTTGGATTCTCTCTCTCCCTCTCCCTTTGCCCCTCCCTGGCTCTCATGTGTGTTCTTGCTCTCTTTCTCGATCTCTCTCTCAAAATAAACAATTAAACTTAAAAAAAGAGAGAGACAAGAATTGGAAAATTGGATGGTTTACCAAGCAGATGAAAGATTCACCATGGAATTCATGCAATTTCCATACAGATATCACTTGCTTTTCTTTTAAAACTTGGACCAGAAATGCAACGATCTGATGTAATCAAACAAATAGTTTTATTTACACCATGGACTACCTTGATGTAGATTCGGTATATTACTTAGGGAATTTATTTCTGCACCCCTGGTCCCACTGAAGAGTATCAAACCCCTTAGGGATCTCCCCACTCACAATAAAATCGTTAGTTGTGGTCAACTATGAAAACCTTTTTGTAGAAGTGGTATTTGATCGATCTAATAATAAGAAGGAAAGAAGGAAAGAAAAAAAGATCTCAGGCTTCAGTAAATACCCAAAGATAGAAAAACATTCATCAATCTCCATCAGGCAGACTCTCAGTTCTTTCATGAAGGAAAAAGGATCCATCTAAGGGAAAAGTGCCAGACTTGTATCTTTTTGAGAAAGCAGCTGAAGACCAGCTTGTTTTGAGGCAAAAATAATAAAATAAAATAAAATAAAATAAAATAAAATAAAATAAAATAAAATAAAATAAAATAAAATAAA